>NW_017731403.1:4926390-5098023 GCF_001890085.2 Hipposideros armiger | reverse complement strand
AAAAAAAAAAAAAAGACATAGGGCAGCCGAATGAATAAGGAAACAAGACACATGCATATGCTGTCTACAAGAGACTCACCTCAGATTGAAAGAAACACATAGACTTAAAGTAAAGGAATGGAAAAAAATATTTCACACTAATGAAAAAAAAACTGGGATAGCAATACTTATATCAGACAAAACAGACTTTAAAACAAAGACTAAAATATGAGACAAAGAAGGACATTACATAATAATAAAGTGATAAATCCAACAAGAGGACATCACCCTAGTAAACATTTCTGCACCCAACATAGGAGCACCTAAATATATAAAGCAAATATTGACCAACATAAAGGGAGAGATCAACAGTAACACAATCATAGTAGGGGACTTGAACACCCTTTTGACACCAATGGATAGATCTTCTAGACAGGAAATCAACAAGGAAACAGCAGCCTTAAATGACACACTAGACCAGATGGATTTAATTGATATTTTTAGAGCATTTTAACCCAAAGAAGCAGAAAACACATTGTTTTCAAGAGCACATGGAACTTTCCCCAAGATAGACCATGTTAGGCCACAAAACAAATCTCAGTAAGTTTAACAAGATCGAAATCATATCAAGCATCCTCTCTCACCACAATGGTATGAAACTAGAAATCAAGTACAAAAAAATGAAACAAAACTGAAAAGCATACAAAACATGGAGGCTAAATAACATGCTACTAAGCAATGAATGGGTCAACAATGAGAACAAATAAAAAATAAAAAGATACCTTGAGACAAACGAAAATGAAAACACAATGACCAGAAATCTGTGTGACACAGAGAAAGCAGCCCTAAGAAGGAAATTCATAGCAATGCAGGCCTACCTCAAGAAATAAGAAAAATCTCACTAAATTTGCAGACATTACCCTGAGCAATATTTTTACTGATACATCCCCGTGGGCAAGGGAAGTAAAAGAGAAAATGAACATATGGGACTACATCAAACTTAAAAGTTTTTCACAACAAAGGAAACCATCAATAAAACAAAAAGGAAGCCTACTGAATGGGAGAAGATATTTGTCAACGAGATATCTGATAAGGGGTTAATATCCAAAATTTATAAAACACTCATTCAACTCAACACCAAAAAAACAAACAACCCAATTAAAAAATGGGCAGAGGATATGAAGAGACATTTCTCTAAAGAGGACATACAGATGGCCAACAGGCATACGAAAAAATGTTCAACCTCACTAATCATTAGAGAAATGCAAATAAAAACCACAATGAGATACCACTTCACTCTGGTCAGAATGGCTATAATCAATAAATCAACAAACAACAAATACTGGTGAGGTTGTGGGGAAAAGGGAACCCTGGTGCACTGTTGGTGGGATTGCAGACTGGTGCAGCCACTATGGAAATCAGTATGGAGGTATCTCAAAAAACTGGAAATGGAACTACCTTATGACACAGAAATTCCACTCTTAGGTATTTATACACAAAAATCCAAGAAATTAATTTGAAAAAATATATGCACCCCTATGTTCATTGCAGCGCTATTTACAATAGCCAAGACTTGGAAACAATCGAAATGCCCATCAGTAGACGATTGGATTAAGAAACTTTGGTACATTTACACAATGGAGTATTACTCAGCTATAAAGAAGAAAGAAATCGTACCATTTGCAATGATATGGATGGACCTTGAGAACACTATGCTAAGTGAAATAAGTCAGTCAGAGAACAACAAATACCATATGATCTCACTTATATGTGGAATCTAAAGAACTGAATAAATGAGAAATGTAAACAGAAATAGTCTCAGAGACACAGGAAGAACTGAGAGTTGCTAGTTGGGAGGGAGTGGGGATGAAGGAAAAGGGGAAGGGACGAGACAGTACAAACTGGTAACTACAATATGGCCTCAGTGATAGAAAAGACAGCCTGGGGAAGGTATCAATAATGTTGTAAATATTTTTTAGGGGGCCAGATGGACTCATGTCTTGTTAGGGAGACCACTTCATAGACGGTGTAGAGGCCTGATCACCACACTGTATTTCTGAAGCTGATGTTGAATAACATTGTATGTCAACTGTAATTATATATGCATGTGGTTGTGGGATGTGGAGCGAAATGTGGGAGTGGAGTCAATGGAATTGTAATAGATAAGTATGATTTTGGGGGTTGTAGGGCGGTGGATGGGGGAGGGGGTTGTCACTTTGTGAGGAGTAAAAAGGATAACTGTTGCATTGTTTTGTACACCTGAAACTAAAAAAAAAAAAAAATTAAGAAAAATCTCAAATAAACAATTTAACTTTATACCTAAGGAAACTGGAAAAAGAACAGCAAATACAGTCCAAAGTGAGTTGAAGGAGAGAAATGATAAAGATCAGAGCAGAAATAAATGCAATAGAGGCTAAAACAACAACAACAAACCCCCCAAAAAAACAAAAAAACAAAAACAAAAAACAAAAGATCAATGAAATCAAGAGCTGTTTATTTTGAAAAGATAAACAAAATTGATAAACCTTCTCCAGACTCAACAAGAAAAAAGAGAGAGTATCCAAATAAATAAAATCAGAAATGAAAGAGAAGTGACAATGAAAACCACAGGAATACAAAAATTTTAAGAAAATATTATGAGCAATTGTATGCCAACAAATTGGACAATCTGGGAGAAATGAATAAATTCCTAGAAGAATACAATCCTCCAAGGCTGAATCAAGAAGAAACAGAAAATATGAACTGACTGACTACTACTAAGAAAATCGAATCAGTAATCTACAAGTTCTCAACAAACAAAAGTCCTGGACCAATGGCTTCACTGGTGAATTTCACCAAATGTTCAAAGAACTAACACTTATTCTTAAACTATTCCAAAATATTCAAGAGGAGGGGAGGCTCCCAACCTCATTCTACAAGGCGACCATAACCCTGATTCCAAAACCAGACAAAGACATTACAAAAAACCAACAACTATAGGCCGATATCCCTAATGAACATAGATGTAAAAATATTCAACAAAATATTAGCAAGCTGAATTCAGCAATACATTAAAAAATCATAGATCACAATCAAGTGGGATTCATTCCTGGTATGTGAGGTTGGTTTAATATATGTAAATCAATTAACATGATATACCACATAAACAAAATGAAAGCTAAAAATCATATAATCATATCAATAGATGTAGAAAAAGCATTTGACAAAATTCAGCATCCATTTATGGTAAAAACTCTCAGCAAAATGGGAATAGAGGGAACATATCTCAACAAAATAAAGGCCGTATATGACAAATCCACAGCTAATGTCATACTCAACAGGAAAAACTAAAAGCACTCTCCTTAAGATGGGGAACAAGGCAAGGATGCCAATTTTCAATATTTTTATTCAACATAGTACTGGAAATCATAGCCATAACAATTAGACAAGAAAAAAAACAGGCATCCAAATGGGAAAAGAAGAAGTAAAGCTGTTATTATTTGCAGATGACATGATATTATATATAGGGAACCCCAAAGATTCCACCAAAAAACTATTAGAACTGATAAATGAATTTAGTAAAGTAGCAGGATACAAAATTAATATTCAGAAATTGGTTGTATTTTCATACTCCAATAATGAACTATCAGAAAGAGAAATTAAGAAAACAATACCATTTACAATTACATCAAAAAATAAAATAAAATACTTAGGAATAAATTTATCCAAGAAAGTATTATAAAAGACCCATACTCAGAAAATTATAAGACATTGAAAAAATAAATCAAAGAAGACACAAATAAATGGAAGCATATACCATGCTCATGGATAGGAAGAATTAATATAGTTAAAATGTCCATAATACCCAAGGCATTCTATAGATTCTATGCAATTCTTATCAAAATACCAATGGAATTTTTCACAGAAGTAGAACAAATAATCCTAAAATTTATATGGAACCATAAAAGACCCTGAAAGGCCATGACCAAGGGTCGGCAAACTTTTGAGATGCAAGAGCCACCAGGGGTCAGCAAACTGTGGCTCATGAGCTGCAGGCTCTGAAGTAAAATTAAAAATGAAAATAAAACTATCATAGTTTCATCTATAAAATTTTTAAAGGATATTACTCACATAATGCTGATTATGTAAAAATATATTTATGGCTCTTGAATAATTTTTAAATTGTTGTGAGGGACAGGACTGGCTCTTCCAGGGGTTGGCAAACTTTTGAGATGGAACGTACCCAAAAAGCTGCATGCGGCTCTCAAGGCACAGTTTACCGACCCCTAGCCATGACAATCCTGAAAAAGAAGAACAAAGCTGATAGCAAATTCTACAACAAGGCCATAGTAATCAAAACAGCATGGTATTGGCATAAAAACAGACACACAGATCAATGGAACAGAATAAAGAGCCCAGAAATAAATCTATGCTATATGGTCATTTAACCTTTGACAAAGGAAGCAAGGATTTACTTTGGGGTAAAGACAGTCTATTCAATAAATGGTGCTGGGAAAATTGGACAGATACATGCAAAAATAAAAAGGAAACTGGACCACCTTCTTACACCGTATACAAGAATAAACTCAAAATGGATTAACACTTAAATGTAAGACCTGAAACCATTACACTCCTAAAAGGAACCATAAGCAGTAAACTCTCAGACATTACCCTTAGTAATATTTTTACTGATATAGCTCCTTGGGCAAGGGAAACAAAAGAGAAAATAAGCAAGGGACTATATCAAACTAAAATGTATTTTTTATAATAAAGGAAGCCATCAACAAAAGAAAAAGACATATTACTGAATAGGAGAAGATATTTGCCAATGATATATCTGATAAGGTGTTAATATAAAAAATTATTTAAAAATTTATACAACTCAACATCAAAAAACCCAAATAATCCAATTAAAAAATGGTCAGATGACCCCAATAGACATTTCTCTAAAGAGGACATACAGATGGCCAATAGACATATGAAAAAATACTCAATGTCACTAATCATCAGACAAATGCAAATTAAAACCACAATGAGATATCACCTCACACCTGTTAGAATGGCCATCATCAATAAATCAATGAACAAGTACTGGAGAGAATATGGAGGAAATAAAATACTTGTACACTGTTGGTTTGATTGCAAATTGGTGCAGCCACTATGGAAAACATTATGGAGGTTCCTTAAAAAATTAAAAGTAGAACTAACTACCTTATGACCCAATAATTCCACTCCTGGGTATTTATCCAAAAAAAATCCAAAACAGTAATTTGAAAAGATATATGCACCCCTATATTCACTGCAGAGCTATTCACAATAGCCAAGAAATGGAAACAACCGAAGTGCCCACCAATTTGGATTTGATAAAGAAATTGTGGTACATTTATACAGTGGAGTAATGCAATTTCAGTTCTTGTACTGGTGCTGGCCCATGGCGGCCACTTGGTAAAAATGCCCTGAGAACACCACAGCCACGCACTGCTCACCTCAGGCCTGCAGGTTCCTGAGAGCCACCCAAGAGATGCTGCTGTGAAGGCTGTGGCTCACTGTCCACAACCAAAAGTTCCCCGGGCCACCATGGGTTGTCTGCTGCTATAAAAGGCTTCCGCAGCTTGTGGGGTACACCTGGCTATGCAGTACTAGCTCTGTGGGGTGGGAACCCAGAATGTCACCACGGTGGTGCACATGTGTGGATTTTACCAGATCAATGAGGTCTCAGGTTTGGCCCTTTGGGGGAGAGTTTAATATAGAAAAGATGGCGCCCTCCTACAGGCTACATATGAAGCAGGCTCCACACAGGGACAGTGTCTCCTGTCCCTCCAGCTCTCGCTCCAAATCTACACAACTCAGTCTTTCCCAGTATATCTCTGGTGCCTCTTGAGTTGCTGCCTCTCCACTCAAGACCAGGTGAATGTTTGCAAGTGAGTGAGTCTGTGTGTGGGCCCTTCAAGAGGACATCTGGGTTTCCAGCTGCCTTCCTTCTTCCCAGGATGGACAGATGGAATCCTTGCTGATTTTCACTTCCAGATATTGTGGGAATTCCTCTTCCTGGCACAGGACTCTTGGGCTAGAGAGTCCCGTGTGGGGCTGGAACCCCTCACTCTTCCAGTGGGACCTCCACCACCAAGGTGTCCCTCCCAGTGCTCAACCACTATCTGTGGGTTTGGGGTCAATCCTTTTTGTGTTGCCACCCCTCCTACCAGTCTCAATGTGGCCTCTTCTTTATATCCTTAGTTATAAAGTTCCTGTTCAGCTAGTCTTCAGATGATTCACAAGGTTGATTGCTCTATAATTTATTTGTAATTTTAGTGTGATCCTGGGAGTCAGTAGGCATAGTGTTTACCTAATCCACCATCATGGACTTTCTCCCCCAAAGTGACAGAACCTTAATTTGACATACATGCACACTACCCTATCATTCAGAAATTTTATTTCAACCCATTTCAGTTTATCCAATATGTGCTGGTCTAATATGAAATAATTTAATTCCATTATTTAATAGGTAATTACATTAAGAAAAAAATCTAGCAATATAGAAAGGAATCTGTCTTCTCCAAGACCAAGATTTGAGGGCATATGTGTCATGTTTCCTTATTTATATTTAGCTGTGCACCTAGCCCTGTACACCTTTTGATTAAAGCCAGGCATGCTTGCCCCCTTAGCTGGGAAACCTGATAACATCATCTTTAAGATAGGATAGACTGTCTTTTTTGATTGTGTCCTTTATTAGTAAGACATTTTAAAGCATGTACTCCCAAAATAAGTACCTATATATTTACTTGTAAATGATATACACTTAGTATTCATATGTGTAAGTATATATATTTATATACTATACACTACTATTCTTATAGAGTATTAAATTATAATACATACACAAAGTAAAAATTTTACCATGATGAGATAAATTACCTATAGTTTAAAATGTATTCCTGGGATGTAAAGTACATCGTAGAGAATATAGTCAATAATGTTGCAACAATTATGTATAGTGCCAGGTGGATACTAGACTAGGGGGGAATCACTGCATAAATTATATAAATGTCTAACCACTATGCTGTACACCTGAAATTAACATAAAATAATATTGAATGTCAACTGCAACTGAAAAAAAACAAATAATTTAAAAAATGTATTCCTGATTGTGGTGTCTTATATTACCACTAGCCTATATCTCACAGCTCAATATATACTTGGGGTGAGGTTCATTGTTAATGAGAGTATATGTCAACCACATTTCAAATAGAATGCTTTCTTGATAATTTCAAAATTGTTTAGCTGACTGATGTGAAACATGATTAGATCAGCTTAAAAAAAGACAAAAAACAAAACCTCATGTTAGAGCTGAAGAAGAGTCTTGCCAGGAGTAGGGCATAAATTTTGCCATTTTCAAATTGTGCGTGCCTCTTTAGTGTGATCTTAAGTTCACGGTTTCCCCTTTTAAGCTACATTTCTACATTTCTAGTTTAGTTAATACTAGAAAATATAATTTTATTAAACTGGGCACACTCTAAATTGCCTTCTTCTTCAACATGCCACCAGCAAACAATTATGTGGAGAACCTGATGGACAGTCCTGCCCTTTCTGGGGAGAGGCCTACTGAATATATGAATCTCTGACAGAGAGACTGAATTCAGGCAGCAATGGCAATCCATATCTTACATGTAACTTAAGTTTCTGACTTTTATAGCTAAAAATATAAGTACAAGCAGAAGTTCTAATATTTTCTTCCTGCATACCCAAAGGATCACGTGGGGACTTCACCTCTCTTTTTTGGCCCATGGTGTAGATGGCCCTGTTTCATTCTCTTACAACATCCTGGCTGGGGAGGTAGTTGAATATTTTTCTTCTATGCCAGAGAATAGTATTCTTCCATCTCTGGCAGATGTGAAGAAGGTTTCTTTCCCAATGAGATAGAGAATTTTACATTCTGTAATAATATTTGTAATTGAGACCTTAACAATGAAATAAAACAGTAGCAGATTTAAAGCCTGACCCTGGGGGGCTGGTGAGTGTGGTGGCAAAGGGCCTGGTTTTGGGCATCAGGCAGACCTTGGTCAAAGTCCTGGCTTTACTGCTTATTAATTGTGTGAACTTGAGGTAAATTAATCAATCTGAACCTCAAGTTCACTATCTGAAAAAAGTGATAATACCTAGTACATTAGTTAGAATATTTGTTAGACTGCTGTTTAAAAAAAAAGGAAAGCAGGGGGCAGGAAGAGAGAAAGAGGGGAAGAGAGAAAGGGGGGGTGGAGAGAGAGAGAGAGAGAGAGAGAGAGCACTCAAAATACAGTGGCTTACAAAGATACAATTTTATTTCTTTTCCATGTTTACATACGCCAGGCTCCCATCTCATAATCCACTGGCTGTTTCAGTTTTACTGCCATTATGTCCAATTCCAGCCAGAAGGAAGGAGGAAAAGGAAAAGGGAAGGCACACTACTTTTCTTTGAAGGGCATGACTTGGAAGTTGTTTAAATTCCATTGGCCAGACTTTAGCCACACGGCCACAACTAACTGCAAAGGAGCATGGAGAATATAGTATTTGCTGTAGGAGCATAGAGAAAGTAATGTTTGCTGGTAGCCATCTGCTGGTTCCAAGTTTCTATTACTAAAGGAAGACAAGGGAAATGGTTATGGGGTAAAACTAGCCATCTCTGGAACACCTGTCTCTCACATTAGTTGTAGGGATTAGATGACATCATTTAGCACAGAACTGGGACCATAGCTAAACAACAAGCCCAAGCTCACTATTATTATTATTAATCTCCGAGCCTTTTGTTTTCTCTTTAAGCAAAATGAATATTGATTGATTGTTCCATTCTGTAAACAGGCACTGAATACTGATCTTGTGGCAAGAGTGTCCTGCCTATCTCATCAGGTACTAAGTATGGAAACAACAGTAACATAAATGGATGCACTTCAATATATATATATATATTATTCATTCTTCTTTCTTTCATGCTGGGCTCTCCTGAGGGCCTTGCATCACAATGAAAAAAAAAAAGACAAAAATTACCGTGTACCAAAATTAACTCAAAATGGATCAAAGACCTAAACATAAGAACTGAAAGAATAAACCATATAGAAGAAAACATAGGTACTAAACCTAAACTTATGGAACTTGGATTCAAAGAGGATTTTATAAATTTGACCTCAAAAGCTAGGGAAGTAAAAGCTAAAATAAATGAATGGGACTATATCAAACCAAAAAGCTTCTGCACAGCAAAAGAAACCATCAACAAAATAAAGAAGCAACCAACCAAATGGGAGAAGATATTTGCAAACAATGCCTCTGATAAGGGGCTAATATTCAAAGTATATAAGGAACTCATACAACTCAACAACAAAAAAGCAATCCAATTAAAAAATGGGCAGAGGACTTGAATAGCCATTTCTCCAAAGAGGACATGCAGATGGTAAATAGACATATGAAAAAATGCTCAACGTCACTAATTATCAGAGAAATGCAAATCAAAACCACAATGAGATATCACCTCACACCTGTTAGAATGGCTTTATCAACAAGACAAATAATAACAAGTGTTGGAGAGGCTGTGGAGAAAAAGGAACCCTCATACACTGTTGGCAGGAATGCAGATTGGTGCAGCCGCTATGGAAGGTGGTGTGGAGGTTCCTCAAAAAGTTAAAAATAGAATTACTATATGATCCAGTAATCCCTCTCCTGGGTATTTACCCAAAGAATCTGAAAACATTTATCAATAAAGATATATGTGCTCTGATGTTCATTGCAGCTTTATTTATGGTGGCCAAGACATGGAAACAACCAAAGTGTCCTTCGATAGATATTGAATTAAGAAAATGTGGTATACATACACAGTGGAATACTATTCTGCCATAAGAAAAGATGAAATAGTGCCTTTTGCAACAACATGGTTGGATTGTGAGATTATTATGCTAAGAAAAATAAGTCAGATAGAAAAAGTCAAGAACCATATGATTTCACTGATATATGGGATATAAAACTGAAAGCAACAAAGGAAGAAGACAAACAAATAAACAAAAACTCATAGACACAGACAACAGTTTAGTGGTTACCAGAGGGTAAGGGGGAAGAGGGTATGGTAGAAGAGGGTAAATGGGGTCAAATATATAGTGATGGAAGGGGAACTGACTCTGAGTGGCAAACATACAATGTGATATTCAAGAATACGATACAGTATTATTAGCTATAGTCACCATGCTGTGCATTAGATCCCCAAACTTGTTAATCTTATAATTGGAAGTTTGTACCCTTTGATCAATATATCTCCATTTCCACCACTCTCCAGCCCCTGGTAAATACAATTCTACTCTCTGTTTCTCTGAATTTGAGTTTTATTTTTAAATAATCTAAAATATTTTTTTAATTACAGTTGACATACAGTGTTATATTAATTTCAGGTATATGACATAATGATTAGATATTTACATAACTTATGAAGTGATCATCCCAATAAGTATAGCACTCACTTGACACCATACATAGTTATTACAATATTGTTGACTATATTCGCTATGTTGTATTTTACATCCCTGTGACTGTTTTTTGAGTTTGACGGTTTTAGATTCCACATATATATAATACCATACAGTATTTGTCTTTTTCTGTCTGACTTATTTCACTTAGCATAATGTCCTCAAGATTCATCCAAGTTGTTGCAAATGGCAGGATTTTCTTCTTTCTCATGGCTGAATAATATCCCATTGTAGATATATACCACATCTTTATCCATTCAGCCATTGACAGACACTTAACGTTGTTTTCATACCTTGGCTATAGTGAGTAATACTGTAATGAACATAGGAGTGCAACTATCTCTTCAAGATTGGAGCCTCTGTGGCATATCCACTCACATTCCACTGACCAATCAAATGGCCGAGCTCAAAGTCAGTGGCATGCAGAAGGGTTTCCCATCTCATATGTAAGCATTGCAAAGGCAGGCAAGGAATAATTGTCAATAATTGTGAACAAATAATACGGCCTACGACGCCTGAGTGAATTCTTAACTAGCTGTGTGATCAAGGGCAAGACACTCAGTCTTCCTGAGCCTATTTATAAAGTGATAATACACATAGCCCCTAAGACTGTATTTATTAAATGAGATAATCCTTATGAAGCGGAGTTCCCCAGTGGTATGCCACAAATGGATTACGCATGTGTCTTGATATTATGTTATCATCCCACAGACCAGTTAGGTGAGACTTGGAGCTTCCAGACCCTCAGCCAGTGGCCTCCTGCCACAATCAGCCTGGCCTGTGTGCTGGCTGCACAAATAGCATCATTTTCTGTGTGCCATGATATGAAAAATGTAAGGAAGCACTGGAAAGTAAAGCCCCAAGATGGTGCTTGGCCCTTGGTAAGTTCCAAACCAGAAGCAGCTGTCATTACTGATAAATGGAGAGGGGACTGCCGAAGCAGCTTTGATGGCAATGAAGGCATCAGTGGGAATCACTGACAGGAGAGAATTTCCCTTCACAGCAGCTTCAAGAAAACTCTACTTGATGCTTTGCTAGTTTCCTCTCTGTGACCCTATAAAGGTCATGACTTGCCCTCCCCCACCCAAGCAATTTGAGCAATCCTGGGAAAGGGGACGCGGAAGACAATGTCCAGAGCCCATGCTCTCTGTGACCGGAGTTGAAAGTTGAATCTAAAAATATGTCTTGCTATAGAACTCCAATTGTGACTGTTTCTATAGTCATTCTGAAGCTTATTACAAGTCTATCCCCAAAGAAATTCTTGGAATTGTGCTCGTCTGAGTTGCTGGGAAGACAGAGCACCATTCTCGGTCTGGCATGTGGTCAAGGTCTGAAGTTGGAGCTTCTCGCTGCCTGTCTGGAGGCTAAGAGTGTGAGGCTAATACTCTGGGTCTCTCACAATTGGAGTCTATCCTGGTCGATGGAATAGTCTCCTCTTCCATGGAGATGAGTGTTCTCAGTGTAGACCAAAAACCCAGGGCAACAGCTTAATTCATTTGAAAATGTTGTTAGTCCTTAGGCCAGTTACACTGCTAGAAATGGCACATCTCCATTGCTTACAGGTAAGTTTCCTGTTTTACTCTTGTTTCCCTCCTCCCCAGAATAGGTGTACTCAGGGTCTAGTGTCCTAAAACAAATACAACAGTTGAGAAAGAAGATTAACACCGAGAACTGAAGTTTTTAAACTAGAAAAGTTACATCCAAATTTCTTGTTATTTTGGAAACTCAGCTTTTAATGCATAAAGTGATTTCCATAGCATGCCCTTTGGTTTGCTTGACAAGGATTTAGTCTTCTCTTATTGATTACTTCAACAGACATTTATTGAACGAAAGCCTTTTATATGTGAGATGCTGGAGATACAGCAATAAATAAGGTGTGGTTTCTGGTCTCAAGTGGCTTACAGAGTGGCAATAGGGTTTTAACTAAAATACACATTACATGGAAATTTCACAAAGCTAACCACCACTCCTCTAATATCTTGCACTGAATACAAGAAACTACATACAAATTCTCTAATAATTAAACAGTACTTTAGATACTCATTTTAAAAGAGCTGTTAACTCAATAAATCCCTCTCTCCAAACTCGTGAGTCATAATGAGTGTCTCCTATTATCTTACTGTGGAGGAAGAAAAAACACTTGATCAGCAACGCCATGGTCGTTAAGGGGAAGGGGAAATGGACATTCTTATGCATGGCTGATAGCGCTGATAGGGACCTAAATTGGTCCAGGCTTTCAGGAATGGCAATCTGGCAATATGTAAATGTCCTAAAATGGGAGATTTAAAAAAATAAATTATGAAACAGCCATACAAGGGAATACTATGTGAACCATAAAAATGGTGCTCTAGATAAATAATGAAATGGAACATGCCGTTTAGTGAGAAAAATACAAAAGGGTGGACACAGTATGGTCCCAATTGTGTGTGTGTGTGTGTGTGTGTGTGTGTGTGTGTGTGTGTAAATAGCTACATGCATAAAAAAAGCTTGAAAAAAGATAATGTTGATAGGTTAAAGGTGGATATTTCTGGGTCTTGAGATTACAAGTGATTTTTAATTTGGGGAGTGCTTTTTAGTATTTTTTTTGAATTTTCTACAAAGAACATGTATTACCATAATCAGAGGATTTGTAACTTTTGTTTTGTTTTTCAAGAAACAAAAAAAGTCTAGATCAGGTCATCTCAACTCCGGGGAAGGGAGGGGGGAATGATTCTTTCAAGTAAAAACATTACATTATGTGGCAGAATTAAAGATGTAAGATTGGATAGCTGGTGATATTGCTAATAGATGTAGAGTTTTCTAACTAGGCCTATTGAAGAGGCAGTTTCAATTTTAAATTTGTGCATACAATAAAAAATAATGTAAATTTAGTATACTCGAAGGGAGAAGATGATCTCAGCTCTCTGAGGCAAATTTTGCCATATTTGGAGATTTTTCATTGGAAATATGGCAAAGAGGCAGCTGGGAGAACTGCTTGCTGGAAAGCTACCCCGAGTTAGGCCTGGGTTAGGGCTGGTGTTAGAGTTAGCTTGTGTCTCTCCTTACTTAGGTTGAATTTATGGAGGTCAAACGAGCTGATCTCTAATTTCAGATTTCTAAATAAAAGTTGATTCTTTTATTTTAAAAATCATTATCTATTTTAAACATACATGAAAAAAAAGAAAATTATAGAACAAACACCAGTTTTATAAATTGCCTTATTTTCTTCAGATATTCCTTCCCCCAATATAAATATGATAGATACAATTGAAGACATCAATGAACCCCTCTCCAATCCCATTTCCCCCCTTCCTCACTAATTATTTCAGTGTCCATCATTTCTACACATGTTTTAGTAATTTCTCTACATATTTTATATCAACAAACAACTAAACTTTTTTTCTAAACTTTAGCTAGCTTTTTTTTTTGCATTTTTTCTAGACTCCAGCGATTTGATTTTTTGATTATTGTTGTTTCTGAGATTTATCTGTGTTGATAATTGTTACTGAATTTATTCATTTTGACTGTTGGTTAGTATTCCACTGTATAAACATATTTATCTCTTTTTCCATTGATGGACACTTAGGGTATTTGCTATTTTGTTTTTGTTTTTGCTATTTCCAACAATGCTTAATGAACATTTGTGAACTTGCATTCTTGTTTTGGGTGTATACCTAGATGTGGGATTACTGGGTCATAGGCTAAGTGCACCCTCTTCCTAACAATGTACAGTCAACGGCTCGTCCAGGTGGCTGTACCAATTTACAGTCCCTCTCTAAAGGTATGAGGGTTCTTGCCAATCTTTGGAATTTCATTCTTTAAACTTTGCCAATTTGAAGGCTGTAAAAAATGTTTTTTTATTGTTGTTTACTTTGATTCCCTAATTAATACTGAGGCTGACCATCTTTCAATATGCTTATTGGCCATTCAGGTTTCCTTTCCTGTTAATAATGACTTTTTATATCTTTTGATCACCTTCTTAATGGGTTGTTAATCTTTTTTTTTCTTGGTGTATTTTCATCTTATCTTTAAAGAAATAAGAAAAAGAAATCCATCTGTCCATATATATTTTTTTGAGTGAAAATTGGGTGTTAGGTGCTGTGAAAAAAGTGCAGTCTCTTACATTCAAATACTCAATTTATACTATTTTGGATGGCAAGAAAAGAAAGCTTTTTCAGCCTTACAGAAGTGTTGTATTAGGATGAACCTTTATTTATATTTTTGTTCTTAAAGTTTATATCAGTTTATATAGTAAAATATACACTGCATAGTAAAAATACAAATTTATATGGTTACAATTTTTGCTGTATTGCCCCTTGGTTGTCCAAATAAAGCACGTATTCTAGAGTCTCAAATCAGAAAATAAAGGAAGATGGCCATCCTCCCCCAAGGTTATCTTGCACTCATTATGCAGCAGCACATGTGGGATGGTCAGGGGTACACAGAGAATGACTAATGCATTAATAAGGCTTACATGTACCAACCACCCCTTCTATAATTGCATTCCTTTCATTAGCTTTTACCCAGCTGGTCTGAGTTGCACAAACAAAATATTCTATAAGATCGGACCACTGATGTTAAATTCAGAACAATTTTTGTAAAACTCTTGCCAAGTTACATACTGACCCCAGGGTCTTTAAACCAGCCAAAAAAATGTTAAGCAAAAGCTGAATTAAATCTATTATCACAAATTTGTGCTCCATAATCTGATGAGACTTCCAGATGTCCAGCCTGAGACCATCTGCTAAATGTCTGTGGGCACACATTCCCAAAACATGTGCATGGATAAGAGTAACAGACCAACAGCTTGGAGCTCTAAAACTCTAAGCAGTTTCTGCATAGACATAAAAGCAGACAAAGAAAAAACAGATCAGAGAAGTTTTTTTTTTTTGGTAGAGTTTTTTTTTAAAGCCATTATTTGCTTTTTGTTCAATTGATCAGTTACTTTGTTCTAGAAGTCAAATGGCTTTTCCAACATGTAATAATAAGACAGGCTCATATCTCTCAAAGACAACAGACTGTGTAAAGTAATTTCAAATATTTAAAAAAGTCACAACAATATCTTTGGGAGTTAGTCGATAACTTAGACTTGGTAATAATTCTGAGTAGTATGATTTGTTCATTATACTCTCTTTGTCTCATGGCAGGATTCTGAAAAAAACAGACTCCCAGAAAGAGCTGTATGTACAGGAGGTTTACTGCGGAGCTCTCAGGAACAACAAGAGTGAGAGATAGAGGGAAACGGGACAGGCAGAGGGGGAAGTTGGGCTAAGAGGCAGTGACGACAGAGGCCTCAGTCATTCCTATGGAGAGCATTAGAGCTTGGATGATGTGACAATTCATTTTATATGTCAACTTGGCCAGATTGTTGTTCCCAGTTGTTTGGTCAAATGCCAGGTTACATGTTGCTATGAAGGTATTTAAATTAAAATCAGTAGACTTTCAATAAAACAGATTATCTTCCATAATGTGAGTGGGCCTCATACAGTCAGTTAAAGACCTTAAGAGCAGAGACTGAGGTTTTTTTTAAGAAAAAGGAATTCTCCTTAAATCTATAGCACAAAAAGCCTGCCTGGGTTTCCAGCCTGCTGGAAATTCAACTTCGAAACTGCAGTATCAACTCTCAACTGAAGTTCCAGCCTGCCCTACCGATTTCAGACTAGACAGCTCCCAAAATCATGTGTCACTTACCTAAAATACATCTCTAGCTCTGAGCCCAGGACCCTAGGGATCTATGTTATGACTCTTCTTTTGGGGTTTGCCATAAACTGCACACAGCATCTGTTCCCATCACAGTGTCAAGAACTGTGAAGGGTCTGAGGTTTTATCTTACTCACAAGCTAACAAGTTAGCTTGCCAGTTTCATGAATGCCGGTAGAAGTCATGAGGCTCCTGGGTCAAAGATAAGGAACAGTTTATTACTCATAGATATAGCCATAGCCAGAGTATCAGCTGGTTTTCTGTGCTGGTTTCCTGAGCCCCAAATACCATAGGTGATGCAAAGAGGGTCACATCACACCTGCATCCACAGGGGGTTACATTACAGTAGAGGGACCCTGAGCTTAAGGAACCCAAATCTTTTATAATGGGCAGTAAGCGTGCCTGCCCTTTGTTCCAGAAGGAGGTACTATTGTATCTCTAGCTTCCATGCAAGTAAGCGAACCTGTCCTGTGTGTTGGAGGAAGACACTACCTCTAAATTCCTAGACTGTTTGCTATACTAACATCTAGGAAAAGATAGTCCAGAACAAAAGGTAGACTGTGCCTCACTCATAAGACCTGCTAAAACACAAAAGACCCATGGAGAATTGTCTCTCCACACAAGACACCTCTAGCATATGGTGTGCCAGGTTATACAGTCCAAATGGAAGAGCTTCTTGTACCAGAGCCTGGGTCTACTTCAGAGCCCCATCCTGCACTGGGGTCTACCAAAGCTTGCAGCCTTCCATGCCACTTGGTAAATGA
The DNA here is from genome assembly GCF_001890085.2 of Hipposideros armiger. NCBI lineage: Eukaryota > Metazoa > Chordata > Mammalia > Chiroptera > Hipposideridae > Hipposideros > Hipposideros armiger. The sequence continues at coordinate 5,081,144 of NW_017731403.1, read as the reverse complement.
ATTGGGGTAATACTCAAATGTGTCAAATATGCTTCTTCCAGAACTTGCAAAGTGATGGGCTTTTTCCCTAGAGGTAGAGGTACTAGAGTCATACTTTGGAGAGGATTTCTCTATATGTCCTAGATTACTGGACCCTTTAAAATTTATTAATATAATAGTATTCTGAATCTTTATAGGGTTTATCTTCTGTTCTCTGGAGTACATGGATCTTACGAAAGTCTCCAACATACTTGTTACTTCCTGATTATCCAGCCTGATAAACATGATGTCACTGATATAGTGGACCAATCTGATGCTTTCTGGAACGTGAAGATGGTCCAGATCCCTTTGGAATATATTATATCACAGTGCAAGAGAGTTAACATAGCCCTGGGGTAAATCTATAAAAATATAACACTGTCCATTCCATGTAAATGCAGACAGACTTTGATCGTCTTTCCTTGGGTGTGTGGAAAAGAATATATTCATAAAGCTTCTTCAGCTGTGATACCACACCCGGTGCAACAGCTGTAACTGGGGCTACGACTTGGTTGAGTTTGCAGCTGTCTACTGTCCCCCACTGGGATTCATCTGGCTTTGATAGGAACCAGGTTGGTAGGTCCTAGGGTGGCATAATCTCTGTCATTCTTCCTGGGATGTGAAGTCGTTTTTGATATTTGGTTTACCTTGGCTGGGTACTCCAGTTACTCTAGGATAACTCTTAGGCCACTGGCCAAGTAACTCGTGTAGAGCTCTGCCAACTTCCATGTATGTCCATTGCAAATATGCATCTGGAGACCAGGGAAATGACCATCAGATGAGTCTGTGGACTCAGCGGACTCACTGTCATCAGACTTAGGTCTAACTTACTTGGCTCCTATGTATCCCCACTCTAACAGGGCAGCATGACAAAGTTTCAGGTCCCCAGGTATAGTCCACAAAATGTGGGCTCTGTCTAATAGTCCTCAGAAAACTTTACTATTTCCATAGTATACATGAGTTAATGGCCATAGGCCCTTTTGGATAAGAACTGAGGGAATCATTTCTTTTTTCTTTTTTTTTTTTTTTAGCTGAGTCATCCTGCCACCTTTATGCAGCTCAGCTCAGGCCGGGAGTCGAACAGCTAGTTGCTCAGAGCTCGCAATCTTGAGTGAGCTCTTAACCAACTGAGCCACTCAGCCGGCCCTGAGGGAATCATTTTTATATATACTCTCCATTCTGTTGCAGGGACCTTCCTCATGGGACTTACATCTTTAGACAATGGGTCTGGATCTGAGAGCTGGCTCAGGTTAAAAATTGGGCAGAGGATCATGAATATATATTATGGAAGCTGCCCTTAGTCTCCTGGATAATCTTTGATTTTTTTGATTGTATAAATTTAGCAAAACTTTTGTGGGCTAGTCATCTACCTTGCCACTAGGTATACCATATTCTATAAACCACCTCTAGACTTCTCTCAGGTCAGGTCATCCTGGCTGCCAGTCTAACCTTGCTGATCATTGTGAGAATTACACTCCCTTTGCTTCTAATTTTTAAGTGTCACTACGCTCAGTTCTGTAACAACATCATCTATTCTGTAACAACATCATCTACCATCAGCCCTAGCCTATAACTCAGAGATTAGCAAACTATCGCCCATTGTGCCAATTCCAGCCTATAGCTTGTTTTGTAAATAAAGTTTTATTGGAACACATGGGCATGCTCAGTTGTTTATATTATTGTCTATGGCTGCTATTGTGCTACAAATGTACAGTCCAACAGTTGTGACAGAGACCATATGGCTTGCAAAGCTTAAAATATTTATTCTCACGCCCTTTTTTAAAAAAAGTTTGCAACTTAAGAACAGCCACATCAATAATGTTGGTTCTCTGGTTACTGCTTCACTGGTTATTCCTTTCATAAAAGGGTTTCCTCTGGGCCTGCCCTACGGAACAAAATTGGTTTGTAGGTTACTTTATCTTGAGTTACGGTATGTCCTCTCTGAGCCTTTGATTTGTTTCTCCCATCTTCTGCTTTCGAGTCTTGGTTTAGTGCTTCCTATTGGTAGAACCCAACAGAAGCAGCTATAGTATGTAGTCACCACAAAGCAGAAATGCAGGAATCCAAATTAGAGTTCAGAAAGTGAGAAATAATAGATTGGTAAAGAGCCCAAAGTATAAAATGCATGTGGGGAGGCTTGTTTAGAAAGTTTATTGTGGAGCCTCGGGTAGGTGATGGCAATAGAGGTGAAGACAGGGGAACAGACTCAGGCAGGGCTTTGTGCAGAGGACAAGGGGAGAGGAGAGAACAGGAAATTAACTAACTGGATGATGGCGGCATCTACTGATGTAACACTGAAGGAGGAGCAAGTTTGTGGGTAAAGTGTTTTGCTACGGGATTTGAGCTGGTCTTGAAAGACAGGCAGAGAGCAGTGGGGAAGGCATTCCAGGAGGGACTTAAAGTCAACAAAACAAAAATTGAACTAAAACGACACCCTGCAATCGTGTCCGGGGACAATGGGTCTACCAGTTTGCTTGGAGAGAGGGTGTGAACAGAAAAGGAGAGAGAAACTAGAATGTAACTACCAGGAATTGCAGCCCATGCAGCTGCAGAGCCAATTGTGCAGTGGATCCTTGGGACTTTGAATTGACCATTAAATATTTAGCCTTTTTTTTTTCTTAAAAAAACCAGTTTTATTGAGGTATGGTTCACATACATAAAATTCGCCCATTTAAATAATGTCAATTACTTTGACATTGAATACAGTTCAATGGTTTTTAGTATATTCGCAGAGTTGTCTAACCATCTACAATCTAATTTTAGAGTATATTCCTCACCCCCAAAAGATACTCCATTCCCCTTAGCAGTCAATCCTCATTCCTTCCTTCCACTCTCAGCCCTACTTTCAGTCTCTATAAATGGACCTATTCTGAACAATTCATATAGTTAGAGTTATACAATATGGGTTCCTTTGCGTCTGGCTTCTTTCACATAGCATAATGTTTTCAAGTTTCTAAAATCTATCTTTGAGATTCATAAGTGTACGGCTAAAACAAGAAGAGAATAAAATTATATTTTCAGTCATTTCATTGAAAAAGTGTATATTTTCTTTAAGTTTTCCTAATGTCTATTCCTTTGAATCACCTAACACAAACAAAACATGATGCAACAAAATAGCATTTTAGGAGCTTTAAGTTAAGAAAAAATTAACCACAAAATGGAGGGTAAGAGAAGAGAATGGAAGTCTGCCATTATCACATATTTTGATGAAGATGTTGCTTTTTGTGAAAATCTAAGAATTTGGACTTTATATTAAACAGTTCAGTATTTATTTGCCAACTTTTGGTCAGTTGATTATAAGAGTCAGACAGCCTGGGTTTGATTCGCTTGGGTTTGATCCTGCCTCTGCCACATATTTGCTGTGTGACCCTGCTCAAGTCACTTAACCTCTCTGTGTTTTAAACGCTTATCTGTAACATGGTGATAATAAGAGCACCTTCCTTGCAGAGTTGTTATGAGGATTAAATAAATTAACATAGGTAAAATATTTAGAAGAGTGCCTGTTATATAGTAACACTATATTATTATTATTATTCAGTGCCTTTGACATTTATGCTTAAGGAAACCATTTGCCTCTTCCTTTTCTACCCTGGACAGGTATGTGGAGGAATCAATTTATTTTCCTTTACAAACCTCTATTGCAGGGTAGATGTAAATGCAGTGGATGTTGATACTGCCTAAACCAAATCCATTCACCCTTTCTTCCTTTGTACTAGAACTTGAATTCTAGGCTTGGACAAAAGACTACATTTCCAAATCTCTCTTGCAGTTAGGTATGACTTTATAACTATACTTTAGATGGTAAGATAAATGGAATTGTGGGGGGCTTCTAAGATGCTGAATAGTAGCTGCCTCAGCTTACGGGGGCACCCTTCTTATCCTTCTGCCTTCCTATTTTCACTTTTCAACTTGGATGTGATGATGGCAGCTCCAGCAGTCATCCTAAATCATGAAGGTACAAGCCACACACTCTGAGAATAGCTGCAGAGAGACAGGAGCCTGTGTCTCTGAGGACAGCATAGAACTGCTATCTCTATTGGCCTCATATGGCTGGACTCCAGAGTTTTTTTACATGAGAGTGAAATCTTTTCTTTGTTAGGCCACTGTAATTTCACTTGTTTGATATCTGCTGTATGCAGCCAATCTCTCCTACTTCATAACTGTTAGTTTTTGTACTCATTAATTAATTGATTGATTGATTGATTGATTCTATATTCATTCAAATGTTTATTGAGTCTTTACTCTGTGGTAAGCCCTGGAGAGTAAAAGCAGCCTCTTGGAATATTTCCTTCTCTAGGTCACTGGGTCTCATGCAGATGAGTTGTGGCTCCAATAAACCCAAATGGAAAATTATACAAATGATTATGTTTGTATTATAGTATCTTCTTGCTTTTGAAAATGGAGCTGCCTAATGATCTGCAAATTCACACAAGTTCAGAGGAAAGAAGGAAGCTGCACTGGAAGGACCACTGGGGTTCGTAATTGTGAGATGCAGAGAGTTCTAGAAACTTAATTTTCTTTTCTGCCCTTGGCTCTGAATTCTTCCCTGCCTCCCACCTTTTGTTGGAAATGACATCACCTCCCACCAGCCAAAAATGAGTTGCCCTTTATCTCTACAACTATGAATGTTCCTGTAAAGCCTTCTATCTTTAAAATACAGGGGAAGAAGATGCAAAAGTATACAAGGGAACGGTGATGACAGTAATTATACTCTCCATCTTTAAAGTAAAAATTGCCAGACAATCCAATAGGCACATAAACCCTTCAGTTATCTCTAGAGGTCAGGCTGCTATTATTAGACATATTTAGGTTAGGTCTATCTATGCAAAAGGAAACTGAGTGTTGAAGTTATAAAGGTTCTGGCACTTATTCAATAAATATTTATTGAGCATCGACTACAGACTTGGCACCTGGGATGGGGGACAGCAAAATCAGAATGGTTCTTGTCCTCATGTTGCTTAGCATTAGCCACAGCCCCCTTCCTTTCCTTGACAAAAACCATTCATAGTCCTACCCCATCTTTACTTCATTCATATGCATATCATGTGGAATTAAACCCATAAAACTGGAGTTATGTATAAAGTTGCCTCAGTTCCATCTTTGACCCAGTGTAGACTCATTCTTAAAAATAACACATTTATTTTTCCAAAGAATGCATCTCACTTTACATAAGTAATATTCTATGTATTCTTATGGCAATATGACATAGATAAATTGTGAGCCACCCTTGGAGAGTTCTATAAAATTAACATTTATTTACCTTTCCAGGAAGCCACCTTCTCCGTGTAAATTAAACCTACTGTGCCATGTCACTGGGGACAAATACAGTGGACCCTTGAACAATGTGGGATTAGGAGTGCCAACCCCCTACAGAGTAAAAAATTCAAGTATAATTTTTGACTCCCCCAAAACTTAACTGCTAATAGCTTGCTATTGATTGAAAGCCTTATCAATAACATAAACAGTCAATTAACACATATTTTATATGTTACATGTATTATATACTGTATTCTTACAATAAAGTAAGCTAGAGAAAAGAAAATGTAATTAAGAAAATTATAAGGATAGCTAGAAGGGAAGTGCAAATACAAAACACAATCGAATACCACCTCTTACCTGTTAGAATGGCTATTACCAATAAAACTAGAAGTAACAAGTGTTGGAGAAAAAAAAAACCCTTGTACACTGCTGGTAGGAATATACATTGGTACAGCTACTATGGAAAATACTATGAAGTTTCCTTCAACAATTTTAAACAATTAAGAATAAAACTACCATATGATCCAGCAATACCCATAAAAAATCGAAAACATTTATTTGTAAAGATATATGTACCTCTATGTTCATTGCAGCATTATTCACAGTAGCCAAGACATGGAAACAACCCAAGTATCCTTCGATGGATGGTTTAATAAGGAAGATATGGTACATATATACAATGGAATACTACTTAGTCATAAGAAAGAATGAAATACTGCCATTTGCAACAACATGGGTGGATCTTGGGAGTATCATGCTAAGCAAAAATAGATGGAAAAGGACAATAACCATATGAGTTCACTCATATGTGATATAAACCAGAAAGCAACAAATGAACAAACAAAACAAACAAATTCATAAACACAGATAACAGTATGGTGGTTACCAGAGAGGAAAGGGGGGTAAAGAGAGGATGGAGAAGGTAAGGGGGTCAAATATATGGTGATGAAAGTAGACTAGACTTTGGGTGGTATGCATACAATGCAATATACAGTTGATGTACTACAGAATTGTATACTTGAAACACATATAATATTATTAACCAATGTCACCCCAATAAATTTAATTTAAAAATCAGAAGAAAGAGGAAATATATTTACAGTATTCTATGTATTTATTGAAAAAGCCTGCATGTAATTGGACCCATGCAGTTCAAACCCATGTTGTTCAAGGGTCAGCTGTACTCAGTAATCCTTTCTCTCCCCCTTACTTTCAGAGCATCCTCACCTAGTCAATGTAAATCATATTTACAAGGCAGGTTGTGTTCTTATTGTTTTGTTGATTATTTTGCTTTTCAATATCTGAAGTATAATTGAAATAAAATATGGGTCACTGAATAAAAGGCCTGAGACTTGTATTTTTCCTTCAACAAGCAGTCTTTGAAATACTTAGATTCATCAATAATAGATTAAGCACATTACCATTTATCTACTTTCCACAACCTTAAATCAGTTTGAAACGTAAAAAAAAAACCCCATAAAACTATATTTGTATGTTTGTATGTCTTTCAAACAGTATGAATTTGACAAGTTGGCATTTCCTTAGAATTCAGATATGAGGGAACTTGTGTTTAATTGATGTGATAAAAATGAAGGGAAGGAACATAGAGTTGAATAGCCAAATAAAAAGGATTTGCTTCTCTTTTAAGTAAGAAGACTGGAAGTTTTATCAACAGTTGTAGTTTTCAGTTCACTTTGTTTCTCTCTCCCCCTCTCTGACGCCAATCTAATTTATTTTTGCATTAAATAATTCAGCTCCTTTCCCTTTGTAACAGTGTATTTGGGGAGATGAAGACAAACTGCTTAGACCTTGAAAAACACATAGACTCCTCGGGTAGATGGCATCTGCGAGGACTCAGAACTCCCTCCACATTCTATAGGGAAAAAACAGAGCCAGGTGCATTTCTTCCCAAATCAAATTAGCTGCAAGATGCCACATCCAATTGTGGCAAATTGATGTGAGAGTTTGTGATGTCTGCAGCAGCTCTCCCAGCAAAGGTCACCACGAAAAGACACAGACACCAGGCGGGGGTGCAGCAACTTGTGCTAAAGCCGCTCTGACAATAGCAGGAAGATGTAAAATGCCATCAGCTTTTTGAAAATTGCAAGCGAATCCAGTTGTAAGTATGTATTCTAATTGGATTTACTGTGCCATCATTTACCTTTTTAAGGATGTTAACATAACATTATGTTTAATTGAAAAAATGGGTAGTTAACTATTCAGGAGAGACTCTCCAGCCCCCCACATAAGCCACAGTCTAATCAGGCACAAAATATAGGATGCCCTAATCACATCGCCAGACAGTTTTCTCATTTCTTAAATAAAATTTGCTTATTTACCACCGAAAATTAACTAAAAATGTTGACATGTGACAAATTTTCCCATCTTGATAGTTGTTTTTAAAGATCTCCCCTGACATTAACAAGTTTACATCATGCTTTCTGACATTTAATTAGTCATATTTTATTTAATTAGCATGGTAAGACATCTAAAGCAATCCAAATGTTTTCTGAAATGCCCAAACAGGAGGCGGCAGTTCCATACGTTATGAGAGACCAGACACATACTTACTCAGACCGCTTACCCAGTTTGCTGAGAAATGAGAATATCCTCTAGTTTGAACAGATTATTTCAGGACCTTTGTCAAAATCTGTCTATAAAGTGCATATACTTTTCTAAGCCAACTTAACCCAGGACATGTCTCTGCTTGAAGGTAAAAGTAAAACTATCCGCTTCACCTGGCAGTCTCATTCTATAACTATATTTATTAAATAATGAATGGGTGAATAAGTACGTTGTCTTGGAGATTGTTTTATGCAATGAAATCCTTTCTTCTCACAACTTTCTTGACTTCTCATGTACTTTATACAACTACTGACAATTTTCAGGGCACCAAGACTGCAATCAACGCAGGTCTTAAATACAGTGTAGACATTTATTGAGCACTTATTATGTGCCAGGCATCATGCCAAGTACTCTCATGCATTTACTCTTTCCCCAAACACTAGGAGGTAGGGGCCATTATCACTTCCACTTTTTTACCTGATGAAACCAAAGCTTAGAGATGGTTACTAACAGTTGGCAAATAACAGGCCAAGTTCAGGATGAAGCCCACAGCTTCTTGGAGCAGATCAGGGCCCCTGTAAAAAATCACCCACCCCTCAGAGGGCAGATTTATGCTCACAGGCACCTCCTTGGCTCTGTTCACACTCAGACTACTCTATTACAAATTTCAAGCCTGAGCACTTAACCAGTCCACATCTCAGCCTAACTCTTTCTCTGGCTGGTCCTACTCTTAAAAACAACAAGAACAACAACAATACAAAACAAAACAAAAAACATATATAACTGCAAGCAATTCAAAACACTGTGGAATAGCCATAATAACAAGTACCAAAAAAACCCCAACACATAATGAAAATTTTGTTTCTTACTCTAGAATGTAAATTCTCCTTTCATACTGTACCATGGAAATGGTAATAAAACTTACCCTACCCTAGTTTACCTAGTAAGATTTCATTTCATTTATTTATTTTTAAATTTTTTTGGTAAATATGTAGATATATTTTATTAGTCCAGAGTAAATGCCAGCTTTATTTAGTATATTCAAGTACCAAAAAAGTGAAAAATTATATACCTATGACTGTTAAGAAAAAGTTCATTGCTCTGAGAATACTAGTAAGACACTGAATTCAAATATCCCTTGAGATATGAATTATCTAAATTTTTATATGTTTAATATTTAGATGTTCAGTTATTTTCTTAAGAAATATTTTTACTAAGACAATTCAATCTTTTTTTTTCCCTAGAAGATGGAGTTTAAGCAACAAATATGTAATACACCCTGATGAAAATACAGTGATAACACCCAGGTTCAAAGGAATTTATCACTAGAAAAAGGGTTTATATACCTGGATGTTTTTACTTTTAAATGAGTTTTGTTTCCTCATAATAACACATCAACCACAATAAGGCATACTAAAGCATGGAAGCTGTCATTTTATATAGAATTTGATACAAAAGCTTAGGATCATGTTACCAATTGGATACTTATATCAAAAATTAAAAAGTTCTATAAAACTGTGGAGAGATCAGTTTCAGGTATATAATAAATTTGAAAACATATTCCCCAAATTTTACTTTTAGTATATACCCCAAAAAGGTTCATCTTGGAATATAAATGCAATCAGATAGCCATAATATGAATGAGTTCTATATTTTCAAAGGCACTGACACTGCTCTATGGTACTGTGCTCTGCAAAGTGATAATAAGTGGGCAGCAGAAAGAATGATCTAGATTCATCACAAAGCAGCAATTTAAAAACTTCTAACAACAGTGACTACCGTATTTGCCGGCGTATAAGACGATTTTTTGGCCCTGAAAAATATGCCTCCAAGTGGGGGGTCGTCTTATACGCCAGGTACACTTCAGATAGACTGCCCATAGTGCTTGCCCCGTGCCATAGTGGCCTCCCGATGCCCACCCACTTCATTCCACATACCATTCAGGCATCAGCAGCGCTGCTGGGTGTATGCTCAGCTGTTATGCGATTTTGCTGTTATGCGATTTTACCACACTCGCAAAATCGCACACAGCCGACCATACACCCAGTATGATAGCGCAAAATCGCGAATCGCGATACCATACTGGGTGTATGGTCGGCTGTGTGCGATTTTGCGAGTGTGGTAAATTCGGGTTACCATATATTTCTTTACATATGCATTGAAGATTCGCGATTTTGCGCTATCATGGTGCCTGTTAGAATGTTGAAGAGCTCGCACTTGCGCACTAGTGAGGTCCCAGGGAGATGCTGATGCAAGGGTGGACCAGACTGCTATAGTGACAGGGCGGGCAAACAGGGAGCAGGGACCAATCAAATCAGGCTTTGTATACAGCCAACAGCCAACCACAATACCGCACCATTGTACAGTACAGCATAGAAAATGTCGACCAGTCAAACCCCTATCATCCCTATCATGGCACCAGCCAAAAGAAAGAAGTATGATGCAAATTTTAAACTGAAAGTTATAAACTTTGCTAAGGAAAATAATAATTGTGCTGCTGCAAGACAATATGGAGTAACAGAAAAGATGGTTCGGGACTGGAAATCAAATGAGAAAGCATTAAAGAGTATGCCAAGGGGTAAGTGTGCATTAAGAAGAGGCACCCCACACTGGCCAGAACTCGAAAAACATGTAGCAGACATGGTGGCTCAACATCGCCAAAACGGTTATGTGGTGACACGAAATACAATACACTTGTTTGCACTTCAGTGGGCCAAATCAAATCTGATATTGTTTTACCTTTTATTTGGTGTGTGGAAGGTGTGCGGAAGAGGGGGTAGTCTTATACGGCGAGTATATAACAAACTCTGTATTTTGAGTGGAAACGTTAGGGGGTCGTCTTATACGCCCAGTCGTCTTATACGCCGGCAAATACGGTATATAAGTGCCATCCTCCACGCTGGCTGGAGTTCTTATGGTCCTTGTCCTTCTTCATTCAGGTTGCCCCCCTGTTGCCATAAAGGTCTGGTTCTGGTGTATCTCACAGGTAGCTTTCTTTATAGAGAAAGAGATTATTTCTGCCTCTAAAAGTCTTCTCTGCAACAGCGGTTCGATGCCCGGCCCAAGCTGAGCAGCCACTAAGCTGCCAACAGGTGGCAGGATGGCTCAGCTAAAAAAAAAAAAAAAGTCTTCTCTTTTCTTCAAGCTTCGTTCTCTCTTCTTGGTGAACTCTTTGAAGGTGCTCGAATATGACCTTTAGCTCTCTCTTGGCTTCTTTCAGTATGGCTTCTTTCTCCTTTACTCGTTGCACAAACAGCTGTTTCATTTCTTCTTCCTTTCTCTGATGCTCACCATAAAATTTGTCTTTTGCTTTGTAGGTCTCTTGAAGACTGAGGGCTTATTCTCTGGGCCCACATCAATAAAGTCCATTTTCAGTTCATAGTGTAGTGTCTAGCGTGGGTCCATTCTGGCAGATCCGCCATGTTTGTCCAAATGAGCATTTCTTGAAGTTTTACAAAATCACAGTGGTTTTCATTTTCCACTTGTACAACACTCCAAGGGTATTGGCAAGTTTGAACCATCTTATTTCCAACTTTTACCTCATCCATACTTCCTACAACAAGAAATGGCAAGTGTCCATTCACTGAAGCATTGATTTTAGCAGTAGTTTCATCACCTGTTGAACTGGTATATCTGGACACTGTTGCTGACCAATTCACTCATGAGCTTGATCTTAAACTTCTATAATTCAGTTTTAGAAATTCCATCTGCTTTGGCAATCACAGGTGTAATGTTCACCTTGCTGTAAAGACTCTTCATGGTCAAGAGATCAAGTGTCTTCAGAGTGGCCTGTTGGTGAGATAAAGTAGAGGAAAGCGTGGATACGAGAATCGTGGTAGTTAAAGAGAGACCGCTTAATCTTCTGCTTCTTGGAGATAGGTCTCAAACTGAGCATCTTTGTAGTCAATTATTGGTTGGTAGTTCTTGTGTTTGTTTGTTTAGTCACCAAATCCCACTGTATTCACAATGGTCATTTTCAACTAAACATTACTTTCTTGGATTTCATATGTCTGAGCTTTAAGTCTAACATGTGGGTAAAAACGTGAAGGTTCATTGTCTTCAAAATTAGTATTAAACAATGTATTAATCAGCATTGATTTTCCAATTCCAGTCTTCCCAACACAGACAATACTAAAACAGAAACCTTGCTGAATGGATCAGTTGACCAATAGATCCGGAAAAGTCTCAAAACCAACATGGCCAGACATAGTTAAGGAACGAATATTTTCATTTTTTGTTTCTGTTCGTCATCGGATACCTGGGAGGACATACAAGTTTTGTTTCAGTGTGAGACTGAAAGAGGTCAGTGCCTAGAGCAGGAACCAAGTCAAACGGGGGAAGGTCCAGCAAAGCTGCAGTCTCAGCCCTGGTTGACGAGCGGTGAGTCCCAATGGCAGAGGAAGTGAAGGGGACCCAGGAGGGCTTAATGAGCAGGGCGGCCTGCGCTGGAGGTCTGGGAAAGGGGAGGGGCCGAGCCTGGTGGCCTCCGTGACCCACGGATGCGGTGCGGGCCTCTTACAGGAGTTTTATAGAACACGTTTTATAGAACAAGTCAATGCAGGAGGAGGGTGACTGGAGGACACTGGGGATGTCAAGATTTCATTTGAAATGGTACTGTAAATCTGAATGTGCCTCCAAACTTAAAGAATTTTTTTTCTGTATAGGCATAAGTTCAACTTTTTAAAATTCCAGAAAGTAAAAGACTTCCTTTTATTTTGTGTAGGTGAGTCAACTACGATGTCCGAAGGAAGTGGGCAGTGATAGCAGAGGAGTCAGAAATCTCTCTGCCTTTACCTTGACCGTACACAAACCTCAGGGGAGATGGTTAAAAACACCCAACAAATCTGTTTCAGATTTAAATTGCTTATATTTGAAAAAGAGCTAAATATAGCTTTAAAGCATTTACTCAAATGTTACAGTGGATACAAATCCCCCATACCTGTGGTTACTCCATCCACTTTCAAATTTCTCCCTTCTCCAAATAGGGAATGCAGATGTAGATTTTATGCTAAAATAGTAGAGCTCTAAGTGCATTAAGAACATCATTTCAATATAGCTTTTACGAATGCAGACGATTTTTTTAAATGAAACAAGACAGATACAATAGCAGAGGCGCCACAGATTGAACAAATATCACTTAACCAATTACCAATTATCCGTGCTAATGAAGGATGAGGCACAGCCCTGATAAATGAAAACCCCAAATAAACCAAATGTTGGTTTAACCAATGATTCTTCCCCTTTTGCAAGTGTCTAAGGAACAGCCTCTAAAATGACTGATCTGAATTTTACATCCTCACCCTTCCTCCACCTGCCCACCCTCTGACTGTGGCTCTGATGGGCAGGAAAGCGGTCAAAGGGCAGACAGCTGGAGGGAACTCAAAGGGAGTGGGGGGACCCACAGAGTGGAGAATCTGCCCTTGGATAATTGAGAGTTGATTGGATACACAATGGCCTGCTATTGTCCACTTCTCATTTTGGATGAGGGGCCAAAGCCAGGCCTGACATAAGCAGCTCTTTCCTGGACCTTCCTCTCCTGGGCCAGCTGTGAACATTCATGGGTGACAGCCGTGTTAGGCACATTCCTTGCTTCACTTCTCTGCCCTCCAGAGCGATGAGGGTTTGAGCTAGAAAACTCCAGCCATCCCAGAAGTCTGGTTCTTGTCATTTTGCAAAACCTCAGCCTGAGTCAAAGACTGGGAAGAACCCAGGGGGTGCAGAGTAATGTCTTCAAATGATTTGGTATTAGGGGACTCCAAGCTACAGGATTTCATGGGCCTATGTTTTGTCCCCAGACTTCTGCGATGCCTTCCTTTCTTCTGGTATCCTTGTCCCTTGTTTCTTCATCTGATTTCTTCTCCTGTTTCACTAGTGCTTTAGTGTTCCATCTTGCCACCCATGTCTATCGCCTTATGTCTACTTTGTTAGTGGCCTCACTCCCCTCAGCATCACATGTCCTGCATGTGACTGGGGTAATAGCTGGTTTTCTGATGCTCCATGAGGCACCTTGCCCAAGGCTAACATAAAGCTAATACGCAACTCTATGTTCATCACATTTGCTAAAATATCTGAGCCTCCAGAGTGCATCTCTGCTAGCCTGACCTTGTCAGCGCAACCCTGAGGTAAACTTCCCCCCCACCCGCCCCAACCTCCCCATGTTTCAGTAAGTAAAGAGTTAATGCTGGACACAGCAAGGGATCTACTTGGCCTCTATTCTCTTTGGCTGGTGCCCTTGCCATGCTATCAGAAAGACATTCTGCCTCATCTTCCCATAGCTCAGATGCATTCAAGGTACCCCTAGGAACCTACAAGGCCAAGTGTTTATAGGCAGTAGTAGGCAAATAAGTATAAAATGTGACATATTTAGTCATTTGCAGATCAGAAGTTGCTTTCAGATACTATGAGCAGGACTCTGACTCATGTATGACTGATCACATGTGTTAGAACCTAGTATAATTTGGGGAGAGATTTCTACTCATTTTAGAATTTCAAAAATGGTTCCCAGATCCATGCTTTTGTACATACTGCTTACTCTACCTGGAATGCCCATCCCAATTGTGCTCACCTGAAAAACTGCCACTCATCTTCTAAGACTGTTCACATGTCACTTCTTTTGTGCAGTCTCTGATGACCCTTGTCTATTTAAGGAGTCACATGCTCCCCTGTGTTCCCACAGTGGTTTGTACCTTTCTCTATCTGAGCATGTATTGCTTTGTGTTGGAGCTGTATGTTAACTCACCTCTCTCCCACTAAGCCAGTAATTCTCAACCTTGGCAGCACATTGGAAACACCCAGGGAGTTTGAAGACAAACCAATAATTGGGTCTCACCCTCAGAGATTCTGATTTAATTGAGAAGAGGTGAGACCTGATCATGAGATATATAATACTTCCTCGGGGGACTCTAATGTGGAGCCAAGTTTGAGCTCCACTGCACTAGACTGTGAGCTACTTGAGGGTAGTTATTGAGTCTCCTTCATCTTTATAACCTCTGCCCTTGGCACATTGCATGGCAAAAGTAGGTGCTCAGTGAATGAATGTATATCTGCATCAGTTGGCCTAGGTGATCATTTAAGGGCGTGTTGCCAACTTTCCACCAATATTCACTTTCCCCGCTATGGGAGAAGTGGCAAAATTTTTAGTTCCTGGTGCAGGGCTGCCTAAGAGAAAGACTACATTTGTCGGTTCCCCTTGTAGCTAGGAGAAGCAAAGAAGTAATTCTGGTCAATGGGACGGGAGCAGAAATAGTGTGTGCAATTTCTAGGTTATGCCCTTATAAAAATAGTCATATCCTTCTATGCCCTCTTTTCTTTTTTCCTGCTGGCTGAAATGCTGACCTGGTGATGGTGGGCCGTCATGGACCATGTGGATAAGAGTAACAGAATAGAAGGGACCTGATCCCTGATGTGGAGCTACCCTGCTGGCCCTAGAGAAAGACATAAACTGAAGTCAATATTATTTGTGGTCTGTTACAACATTCTACTGTGTGTGACTATTTGGTTGTTGGAAAAGTCATGATGCATTTTTGCAATGAAAAAAATGCGTCATGACTTTTCCGACAACCCAATAATTAAAAAAAAAAACTTTTACTGTCATAAAGCTTGATACTTGAACTTAATAACTCTAGAAAAACTTGTCCTAACTCTATTGTCTGACAGCCACGACGTTGCTCCACAGGGATGACACTTACTTGGGTCTCTGATGGCTCCCATCAGTCTTAGGGTAAAGGCCAAAATCCATGACATGGTCATCTGCCTCTCCAATCTCACCCTGCCCTCTGCTCCCCTTGGTCTCTCTGCCCCAGTCTCACTGGCTTTCACTGGATTCCTCAAAGGGGCCATACTTTGCCACTACAAGGTCATGGTATGAGCTGTTTCTTCTCTCTAGAATGATTTTGCTCTACGTTTTCATCTGGTTAACGTTAATTCATCCTGCTGTCCTTCAGATCTCAGCTTGTTTGTCATATCTTCAGGTCTTTCTAACCTTTCTGACAAGGTAAACCCCATATTATACATCTTTACTCTCTGCATTCATCACAGTTTTGATTTTGCATTTGCTGGGATGATTATCTAATCAGCAATTGTCTTCATCACTAGACTATTAGCCCCATGAGAGCAAGGCCTGTGGTTGTTTTTATTCACCATTGACTCCCAGTGCCTAGCATAAGTTGACCGTGTAGTAGGTGCTCAATAATTATTTGTTGAATGAACAGATGACTATATAATTAAACCCAAGAGGATAGCCTTTCCCTTCCATTGCAGAACCAGGCAGAGGCAGGGGAGATGGAAAGCATATGGTTAAAACATTGAGAAAAGAAAAACTTTATGTCATAACACTCTTGCCAGAGAGCATCAGCCAACCATGATCTGGCTAGAGGAAAGTTAGCCAAGTGTGATCTCACTAGCCTCAACCCCAAATTAAGTTGCTCTTGGCACTCTAGCCACCAGATCACAAATAGGTATCCTGGCTTAGCTCTGGGTAGCAGCGTTTCTTCCTTGAGCTCTGATAAGTGCGAGAGCATTAGTACTTACTCTTTCTTTTCTTGTTTGTAGGCCCATCTGCCTAAAAGCTGCCTGGTGTGAGCCCCACTAAAGGGTCATGAGCTCTTACCCAACATGGTTCCTCTTGCCTGGAATCACCTCCCCCTGCCCCTTTCCATAGTATCCGAGTCCTACACACCCTTCAAGGCCTGAGCTTATTTTGTCTCCTTCAGGAAGATTTGATGAGTTACACTGACTTGTGAGTACTCCCTCCACCCCGCCCCCAACTTCAGGAGTTTTGTCAGGAGCATTCAATAGGCCTTCATGATAAATTGCCTAGCAACATTATTTATTTTTTTTATTAAAGATTTTATTGGGGAATCAGGGAAGGGGAACAGACAAGTTGCTGTCCTTTTGTTCTTCAGTCTAGTTGTGGAGAATGTCACTTCACTGGCCCATGTTGGTATTATCATTGCACTCTTCCTGGGTGAGGCAGTTGCTCGCCAGCCATTGGACAGCTGCTCACGGTGGCTCAAGGCAGCTCACGAAAGCTCATGCCCACAGCTGGCCAGCCCCACTGCAGCTGACACCGTCGCCGGCGACTCGGGGCAGCCCAGCTCCAGGTTGAGCTGTTGTTCACCATCTTAGCTGTAGAGGGCAGTGTCACTGGCCCTCATATGTGGGATCCAAACTAGGGCCCTGCTGCTCAGAGCTCGCATCCCAAGCCAACTCTTAACCCATGCACCACTTGGCCGGCCCTATATTTATGTAACTATACTATCTCCCCAAGTAGAATATAAATTCATTGAGGGCAGGAATATAAATCTTTTCTTCTTAGCACCCAACACAGGGATGCTGCCTAGTAAGCATCCAGTGAAGTGTGCGGTGTTTGTTTAGGATGACGATGACGACATAGGATGTATGTATTGTCTTCCATAGTCTGTTGGCACCTTGCTAACTTGTAATCCTGTCCGCCAGAATCAGGGCAAGACTATAGTGCACATGGGTGTTAAAAGATTTCACTCCAGGATTTAAAGTTAAGTTCCTTCCAGTACAACACATCATGAGGGCTCTAATTTACTCACAGCCAGAGTACAATAGCTGAGATATAAATCTCAAAATTGCCCAGGGCAATGAAAATTTTGAGTTAATTGAAGAAGTCTCTTTAAACTTTGATTGTAGTAGATGGTAAAAAATTTAACCAGTTAAGTTAAAAGAACATTAATCTTGGGTGCTAGCCCTCTGTTTTATTGTATTCACCTGGTACCTCAAAGCCCCCCACATCTGACTACCTGATAAATTAATCAGAGAGAAACTTATGGTTTCTTTTCTAAGAAATACTAAAGTAGTTTTTCAAAACATGGATTGGTGCTTTTATCTGTCCATGTGCCTTTTTTTCCTCCATGCCTCTCTTCCTTTTATTCTTCCTTCCTTCCATCCATTCAGCCATTCAGCCATTCAGCAAAGGTATATTGAGAGTTACCCATATGCTAGGCACTATTCTAGGCATGCGATATAAGAACACATATTAGTAACTGCAGCAACCAAAATAATGGCTAATTTTTTTTGAGTGTTTATCATATAAATACAATGCTGCATTTAATCCTTCCAACAATCCGTTAATATACAGAAACCATTGTGGTGCCCCACCTTTTATCTTGTTGATTCATTTTAGTCCAGCTTTTGCCATGATAACCAGTTTCCTATAGGTATAACTTGGCAGTACTTTGTTTCAGCTGCAACACTTATCTTTCTCCTCTGCCCTGGGGCTTCACCGCCCCTGCCAAGAATTCTATCTGTAGTACTGCTCAGCCATTCTGATGAGAGCTCAGACTTGCAAGTACAAGAGTTGCCACAGGGCCAATGGGAGATAGGTGATGGTGGGTAAGTGCTCCCTCCTTTATCCCACAAAAGGACAATTCTGAGATCATTCTGCACAGTTCCTCGGATGGTCCCAGCAAGATGGAGCCCCAGCTGCCCACAGTGACCAGTGCAATAATGCATGCTTACAGTGACTTTCCCTCCTTCCCTGTTTCATTCTTCCTAGTTACCCCTCACTTGTCCCAAACCACTACTACTTGCATGAGTCCTTGGTCTCAGGCCTGCTTTCCAGGAAGCAAAAACAATTAGCATTTACATTGTAACATTGATGGATATAGTTGTAGCCTCAAGAATGTTAAATCCGGACACAACTAAGATGGCGCAGTAGGTAAACGCTGTGTTTACCGTCTCTCACAACCACATCAAAATTACAACTAACTTACAAAATAACCGTTATTGAGAATCGGCTAAAATCAAGCTGAACTGAATGAAGCCTTTCAGAAGCCACCTTCAGACTGGCAGGAAGGGCAGAGATGCGGAACGGACTGGTCCCATATGCTTGTGTGACCCCACACAAGCTATTTTGGCTGTGGGGGTCCCCCCACCCCTAAAGGAGTGAGAGATCCCAGCCCCACCCCAGCCCAGGGTTCCAGTGCCGGGGAGAGAAGTCCCCATAAATTTTGGTTGTGAAAACGAGCGGAGATTGTGATTGAAACAGTGCAGCTGCACTCACAGGGGCTCCTCTTAAAGACCCGCACATGGACTTACTCACCAATAAAATCAC
Source organism: Hipposideros armiger (assembly GCF_001890085.2). Taxonomy (NCBI): domain Eukaryota; kingdom Metazoa; phylum Chordata; class Mammalia; order Chiroptera; family Hipposideridae; genus Hipposideros; species Hipposideros armiger. The sequence continues at coordinate 5,062,219 of NW_017731403.1, read as the reverse complement.
TGGCTCTGAGCTCCAGTGCTGGGGCAGCAGCTGAAAAGGAAGCAGGGACAAATGGTGGGGAATTGAGTTGTCTGGTTTGGGATGGGGACTGGAGAGGTAGCTTTCTCCTGGACAGGGCGCTGGCGGAGGCCACTGTTTCTTTGTTGAGCTCTTCTCCTCCTGGTGTGCGAACACAGGTGGCCGCCATTTCTGAGTCTCTACACTTAGTTCGCCCTGCCCTGGTGATTAGAGGCCTGGCCCCACCCAACTTTCGGGCACACCCAGGCTCCTTTCAGTGGCTTTTTCATGCAGAGCTCCTGCCTTGGCTCAAGCTGCAGACCTCCCTAGGGTCTCTCAAAGGTTTGTGGAACCCAGACAAGCAGCATCTGGCTTGAGTGTGTCCTGAGCCTTTAGCTGAGCCGCCCTAAGCTGGCACTAGCAGCAGCTGGCCTTGGTTCACGGCTTAGCATCTCAAGGCACTTCCAAGCAGGGGCTGCAGCCATCTGTGGATTTCTTTCTGGCTTCAGCTGGGTGGCCCCTGGTGGGGCACAGGCTATGGCTGAACTTCACCTGCAGCGGCTCCTCTCTGAGGTGGTACTGGGGCTGGTGCCCCCAGTGCCCAGCTTCAAAATGAGCTGGAGCATCATCTAGCTGGCTTCAAGTGTGACACACTCAAGGGGTGGACTGTGCAGGCACCAGAGTCCTGCTAAGGCAGACCCTGCTACCTATGACCAGCCCCTGCACAACTCTTCCACTGTAGTCTAGGACAGTCCTCACAACCAGTGAGCCCAAGGGTCAGTCCCTCACATTGATGTGCAATTATCAACCAAGGCTCAACTACAAGAGGAGGGCACACACAACCCACACAAGGGACATACCTGGAGCACGTGGCTCAGGTGACCAGAAAGACTGCACCAATGAACCCCACAGTACACCTACTACATAAGGCCCCTCTACTAAGACAAGAAGATATAGCAGCCCTACCTAATATATAGAAACAAACACAGGGAGGCAACCAAAATGGGGAGACAAAGAAACATGTCCCAAATAAAAGAACAAAACAAAGCTCCAGAAAAAGAACTAAGTGAAAAGGCGATAAGCAATCTGTCAGATACAGATTTCCAAACACTGGTTATAAGAATGCTCAATGATCTCAGGGAGAACTTCAACAGAGGGATAGGAAGCATAGAAATGGAGATGGGAACCATAAAAAAGAACCAGTCGGAAATAAAGGATACAATAATGGAAATGAAGAATATATTCCAGGGACTCAACAGTAGATTAGATAAAGCAGAGGATTCAACCAGCGATGTAGAAGATAAGGTAGCAGAAAACACCCAAACAGAACAGCAAAAAAAAAAAAAAATCCAAAAAATTGAGGAGGGTTTAAGGAGTCTCCAGGATAATAATATGAAGTGTACCAACAATCGCATTATAGGGGCACCAAAAGGGGAAGAGAGAAAGCAAGGAATTGTAAACTTATTTGAAAAAATAATGACAGAAAACTTCCCTAACCTGATGAAGGAAATGGGCATACAAGCCCAGGAAGCACAGAGAATCCCAAACAAGATAAACCCAAAGAGGCCAACACCAAGACACATCATAATTAAAATGCCAAAGGTTAAATATAAATACAAAGAGAGTCTTAAAAGCAGCAAGAGAAAAGCAGTTAGTTACCTCCAAGGGCACCCCCACTAGACTGGCAGCTGATTTCTCAACAGAAACTTTGCAGGCAAGAAGGGAGTGGCAGGAAATATTCCAAGTGATGAAAAGCAACGACATGCAACCAAGATTGCTCTACCCAGCAAGGTTGTCATTTAGAATTGAAGGACAGATAAGGAGCTTCTCAGACAAGGAAAAGCTGAAGGAGTTCATTGCCACCAAACCAGTATTACAAAGAATCTTAGAGGGACTTCTTTAAGATAGGAGGGGGGTTAAGGATGGGTGACAGGGGATGGGATCAAGAAGTACAAATTGGTTGTTATACAGTAGTCATGGGGATGTAAGGTACTGCATAAGGAATATAGTCAATAATATTGTAATAACTAGGTATAGTGCCAGATAGGTACTAGATCTAGCAGGGTTGTAGATGGGAATGGTGTTGGGGGCAGGGTGAAAAAGATGAAGACATTAAGAAATACAAATTGGCAGTTACTACAGTATGGGGAATATACTCAACAATGCTGTAAAAATAATGTAAGGTGTCAGATGGACACTGCACTTATCAGGGGGACCATGTCACAGACTGTGTAGATGCCTGACCAATGTGCTAAACACCTGAAGCTGAAGTAGAATAATATTGAATGTTAACTATAAATATAGAGGTATACATAGGCACAGGATGTGGAGTACAACTTAGGGAAGATAGTCGATGGTATTGTAACTGCTATATATGATGTCAGAGAGATAGTTGCTTCAGGGGTGGGTTATCACTTTATGCGGGGTTTAAATGTCTAACTATTACGTTGCTTTGTACACCTGAAACTACTAAAAAAAATGTTAAATCCGAATCCCTGGCATTTATAGATGTTACATTATTTGGTAAAAGGGTCTTTGCAATGTGTTAAGGATATTTAGATGGGAGATTATCCTGGGTTATCCAGATGGGCCCCAAATGCCATCATATTTATTCTCCAATATGACTCATGGGACAAGGCAGAGGAAGATCTGATACACACAGAACAGTAGGAGGCAATGTGACTACAGTGGCAGAGATTGGAGTGATGTGATCGCAAGTCAAGGAATACCTGCAGCCATCAGAAGCTGGAAGAGGTGAGAAGAGAATTCTCCCTTATAGCCTCCAGAGGGAGTGCGGCCCTGCTGACCCCTGAATTTCTGCCTACTGACACTGATTTCCAGCTTCTGGCTTCCAGAACTGTGAGAGAATAAATGTTTGTTGTTTTAAGCTACCAGGTTTGTGGTAAGTTGTTGCAACAGCCACAGGAAACCAACACAAAGAAACTGAGGAACACAGAGCTCAAATAATTTGCCTAAGGTCCTATAGGTAATAAGTGGCAGAGCTAGGATTCAAACTCATTTCTGATGCTAAGGCCCAAGTTCTCAATACCTTTTCCTCTCTAAGTAGAGAGGGCACGATTCCTGCTCTGGAGAGTAGGAAGTAGTGAGAAGAGGAAGGTTTCCTGGGGAGAGGTTATTACTTAGTGGCAACCAGGAAACCCTTGCATGAGATGGACCGCTGCACCCAGGGACATACCAATCAGATTCCTGTAAATCAATTTTAACCCATTAATCCTTCTTTAACCTCTGAAGCTGGCTGAAATCCAGATCCCTACAAGGTCAGTCCAAAATGTTTCTTTTGATTCTCCTACCTTGTTGCCCAGAGTGAACTGAGATGAATTCTCTGCAGGAAGGCCTCCCTTGTTTCTGGAGCATTCTCTAGGTTCCCACTAAAGTAAGAAATTCCATCTCTGAAACCTCAGGGAAGAAATTGATTGTAGACTCAAGGGTTCCTGAAGGAATGTCCATCAAATGGGGCAGAGGACCTACTAGAAGTATGTTGGCCTCATCTAAGTCCAACTCACTCCCAAGGGCCCCACCTCCAAATACCAACACAATGGGATTAGGGCTTCAACATATGAATTTCAGGAGGACACAAACATTTAGTCATAGCACAAGTATAAAGACAATGATGTGAAAGTGAAAACAAGAAAGTACGAGAGAGTAAGAGCAAGAGCGAGAGAATAAGTAGGATTTGGTATGCACTTGGTGTTGTTGGAGCTCAGGGTACCTGTGCATGAAGCTGGAGAGGTAAGCATGAAAGCCTTATATGTCATGTTGAAGTTAGACTTTATTATGAATATAATGGGGAATCATTGAAGGATTTTAAGTCAGCAGTGACATGATCAGATTTACCTTTTAAATGATCACTATGGCATCAGTGTGCAGAATATATTTGAGTGAGGCCTGACTGGAGACAGAGAGGCCAGTTAGGGAACTATGGCAGTGATCCAGGTGAGAGATGATGAAATGGGGATGACAATAGGGGACAGATACAAGAGCAATTTAGGATATAGAATTAGCAGGAGGAGTTGGCCACAGATAAGCATTGGAAGCTGAGGGCTGAGGGAGTACTTGAGGATGACTTCCAGATTTCCAGGTTGTACAAGTTGGTAGATGAGTAAGAAGATTTGGGGGAGAGGGGAGATAATGAACTGAGTTGAGGATATTCTGAATTTAAGAATATTCTTGATCATCCCAAGTGGAGATGTTTGGTAGGCAGGTTATTCGGAAATCCATTCTAGACTCTCTTCTCTTTCCAGTCAATTCTCTTTCCTTGAGTAGTATCATTGCTCACACACATCAGCTACCACCTAATTGCTGATAACACCCAAGTATTTAACTTCTACCTGAACTTCTGAGCTCCAATTTTCTGGATCCAACCACTAATTAGGTATTCCCTCTTGGATGTCTCATCTCAGAGGTTAAATGACTGCATCCTATTATCAGGGTAATCTATCTTAAGCTGTGCTGTCCAATATAGTAGCTGCTAGTACTACTGAGTACTATTACTTCTGAGTAGTATTGAGTACTTGAAATCTGGCTAGTCTGTCAAGAAATGAGCATGTAAGTCACAGACCAGGGGAAACTGTTTGCAAAAGACATATGTGGATAAAGTACTGTTATCTAAGACATACAAAAATCTCTTAAAACCCAACAATAAGATGAACAACCCAATTAAAAAATGAGTAAAAGACACGAAAAGACAGCTTACCAAAGAAGATATGCAGATGACAAATAAGCACATGAAAAGTTGCTGAACATTATATGTCATTAGGGAAATGCAAGTTAAAACAATAAGAACAATGAGTTATCACTACATTCCAATTAAAATGGCAAAAATTCAAAATATTGAGAACACGAAATACTGGTGAGGATGTAGAGGATTAGGAGCTCTCACTCATTGCTGGTGGGAATGGAAAATGGTATATAGCCAGTTGAGAAGACAATTTGGTAGTTTCTTACAAAACAAAACCACATGATCAAGCAATTGTCCTTCTTGGTATTTACCCAAATGAGTTGAAAATTTATATCCATACAAAAACCTGTACACAGATGTTTACAGCAGCTTTATTCATAATTGTCAAAGTTTGGAAGCAACCAAGATGTCCTTCAATAGGTGAATAGATACATAAATTGTGCTACATTCAAACAATGGAATATAATTCAGCAGTCTAAAGAAATGAGCTGTCAAGCTATGAAAAAATGTAGAGGAAGCTTACATGCACGTTACTAAGTGAAAGAAGTCAATCTGAAAAGGCTACATACTGTATGATTCCAATTGTATGAGATTCTGGGAAAGGCAAAACTATGGAGATAGTAAAAGGATCAGTGGTTGCCAGGGGTTCGTGGGGAGAGGATGAGTAGGCAGAGCACAGAGGACTTTTAGGGCAGTGAAACTACTCTGTATGGTACTATAATAGTAAACATATGTCATTATACATTTGTCAAAATCCATAGAAGGCACAACACCAAGGGTAAACCCTAATGTAAACTATAGGGTTTGGGTGACAGTGATAAGTCACTGCAGGGTAATCAGTTGTAATAAATGTACCACTCTGTGACGGATGCTGATAGCGGGGGAGGCTGTGCATGAGTGGGGGCAGGGGACTATGGGAAATCTCTTTACCTTCTGCTTGATTTTACTGTGAACCTAAAACTGCTTTAAAAATTAAGGCCTATGTTTTAAAAATGTGGCTAGTCTAAATTGAGATGTGATATAATTATAAAATAGACCCCACATTTCAAAGAACTGTATGAAAAAGAATATAAATATCTTATTAACTTATGTTGATTATATGATAGGAGGACAATATTTGGGATACATGAAGTAAAATATATTTAAAATTTTTATTTATTTATTTACTTACTTAAAAAAATTTGGCTACTAGAAAATTTAAGTGCTATGTGGCCAGCATTCTCTTTCTGCTGGACAGTGCTGGCTTAGACCACAAACAAGCCAGCACATGAAACCAGGACTCCTGGCTTCTAATCCAGGATGAACCATTCCCTCAGCAAACATATCTGAAGTACCTACTCTGTGATGAATAAGACAGAGATGGTCCCTGCTCGTGGGAAGCTCACAGTCATTCTCTGCCTTATTATTGAGATCAGCATAAGAAACAGTTTTGAAAAGTACAAAGCACTTTAACAATACAAAGAATAACACAATTTCCAGGTAGAAGGAAGAAATGCTCTGATTTCCAAATAAGAATTGGAGATATTAGGAATCCTTGTGTGGGTAGAAAGCTGTGCAATCAGCCCAATAATTATGACCAATTAAGTGACCTGACTTTGGCTTTGAGGTTATGCCAGAGGATAAAAAGGAGAACTATGAGGTCTAGAGAAATTGCAATTCTGGAAAAAGAAGTCTAGGTTGGGAATTCCTGAATTGCACATTACCAAAGGAGCTCTGCAGAGAGAGTTTTGCCTATTGACTAATCTTTGCCTTGGTGGTAAAAAGAGAGGTTGGATTTTAGTCAACATTGCCTCTGCCGGTGCCGTTGGAAGTTCATAGCAGAAACAGGTAGGACAGAAGAAATCGTCAAACAAGGTCTCAAGGGAAGCTTAAATCACACGAGTGGCTGGAAACGCCAGAAGCAGCAGCCACATGGCAGAGGCAGCTATGTTTTTGTTTTGTTTGTTTGTTTTAATTTTATTGGGAAACAGTGTGTTTTTCCAGGACCCATCAGCTCCATGTCAAGTACTTCTTTCAATCTAGTTGTGGAGGGCACACTTCAGTGGCCCATGTGGGAATCGAATCGGCAACCTTGGTGTTAGCGCTGCGCCCTGCGCTCTAACCTCCTGAGCCAGCTGGCCGTCCTGAGGCAGCTATGTTTTGAAGGGCAGCTCAATTCGAAGCAAGCCTTTGGGATGGCCAAGGAGCTAAATGACAGGTGACCAGCAGCCCCAGTCTCTGAGTGGATTGAGGGGTGGAGATGGCCGGGGCCAGGACCAAGCTTTGTGGTGTGCTTATCAGATGCTTACCTCAGGGCCATGTGCCCTGGAAGGAGCCCTTCCAAGACTAAGCCTCTGATTTTACAGACGAAGGGGACAGAGCAGGAGGGGCCGAACCCGGCGCTGGCTGAGCTCCTGCTTTGTGCTGGGCCCTGGGCTCCTGTGGGGCCCAAAGGCAACAAGATGGTCTCTTTTTCCAGGGAGCAGTTCTCAGCTGGGAGAAGATCCCATTTATTTGGCAGAGTTTCTCTCACATTGGAAGCAGCTGTAAAATGATTAGTTTAAAAAGTACATCGTACTATTTAAAAAGCAATTTTGATAAAATTGTCCAAACTTCTTTGTGCAGTTCTGTAAAATTGGGATGGTTAGAAGAATTAATTATAGGAGAACATTTTGTACTTCAAAGCAAAAAAAAAAAAAAACAAAACAAAAAAAACAGGACCGAAAGGAAAAAACCCATTTTGTTGCAGCAGGAATGGTTCTGTGTAATCTGCAAATCTCCTCTCCGTCCTCTCCTCTCCATACAAGTTCAGGTGCATGTTTACATAGTGATTAAACTAGATTAATTTTAGAGTTACAGGCCTTGGTTCTGACTCTCACTCTACAGCTTGCTAGTTGTGTGTCTTGGAGCAAGTTGCTTTACCTCATTAGGCCTTTACCTCTTTTATAAAATGGGATGATGGTACCTACCTTAACACGTTGTAAAGGGAATTGAATAAAATAATTGAGTATGCTAAAACTCAAAGCAGAGTGTCAGGAATCTCATAATGCTTAGTTAATGGTAGTTAATATTGTTGTTATCATGTAAGTAAGCCTAATATCTGCATTTTTCTAAAATTTCTCTCCCTCTCTTGCATACATTCATATACACATACTCATATGGTAAACATAGTGACAGAACTGGGGTTGGTTCTTCTCAGACCTGGGTCCATTTTCTCTCTGTCTCTGTCTCCCCATGTTACTCTTTGACAAAGTTCATATTGTATCATGGAGAATTCCAAGAGACTTACATACATTTCATACACTTGAGGAAACAATTTCATTGAATATTAGCTTGAAATATGGTGTCATTGAATCTGGTTTTGAAATATTTTTTTCATTACATGACAAATATTTCCTGAGCAGTGACTATGTGTCAAGCACAGTTTGGGGCCCTGGAGATATGCAGTGGTGAAGAAGCCAAAATCCCACCTCTTAAGATCATCCATTCTAAGCAAATAAGCATGGAGTATGATGTCAGGTGCTCTGAGAAACAAATAAAGCAGGGACTAGAGAAAGACAGGATGGGGGCTATTCTTGAAAGGATGACCAGGGAAAGCCTTTGGGGAAAATTATATTTGAGCAGATAAAGTCTCTGAGCATTAAGGAAATGATGAAGCGATCCATGAAAATATCTGGGGGAGGAGAGCTCCAGGCAGAGAGATGTGCAAACGTAATGGTGGGGGTAGATCTTGACCATGACCATATTTGTTGAAGTAAAATTTGCCTCTGTGAAGGTGGCTGTGTCTATCCTCCTTAGAGAATTTGCTATGTTCATGGGGTTTTCAATAAAGGTAGAAATTTGGAAGGTGGTTGGGAAAAGTTTGGGGGAAAGTCTCAGGGAGTGGAAGGAAGGCTTAAGGGAAAGATAAGTTGAGATCTTGAAATGGATCAATATCTCAATGGCTTCATCTGAGGATGTGTCTGCATCAGAATTTCTTAATCTTGGCAGTTGACGTTTTGGGCAGATAATTCATTGTTGGGAGTAGGTTGGGGGAAACTGTCTGGTGTGTTGAGGAGTGTTCAGAAAAATTCTTGATCTCTACTCACTTGGTACCAGTGGGATTCTCCTGTTTGTAATAACCCAAAATGTCTCCTAACATTGGCAAATGTCCTCTGGTGGGACAAATCACTCCCAATTCAGAACTGCTGGTCTATATACTGGTGGAACAGGTGTTTGGAATTTCTTTACTTTAAATATGTCATCATGAGAAAAAAAAGTTTAATCAATATTTCATTCAAATTTGATTGGGAGGTGAGCTACACTATTGAACAGCCATGTGCCAAGTGGTTTTCATGTATTAACTTATTTAATCCTTACAGCTATCTGATGAAGGAGGTAGCATTAGTGCTATTTTAGATATGGGATAACTGGGGCTTCTGGAGATTGAGTGATTTGTCCAAAGTCACACAGCTAGTGAACAGTGGAGCCAGGATTGAAATCCAGGTTTGTTCAACTCCAAAGACCCTTTTTTGCTCTAGACCTGCACCATCCAATATGGTAGACACTAGCCATATGTAGCTATTTAAATTTAAATTAGTTAAAATTAAATAAAGTTTAAAAAATTCAGTTGTACTAGCTACATTCCAACTTCTCAACAGTGACGTGGGCCTAGTAACTTCTGTATTGGATGGTGGTGCAGATATAGCACATTTCCATCATCACAGAAAGTTCTAGACCAATTGACCCAAGAGAAGGTAGAGACATCAGTGAACAGACACAGCCTTAACCTCCATGGTTGGCATTCTTCCACGTAATGTCTCTGTCCTATCTTACCGCCAACCACACCACCGCTCCCTCCCTTAACTCTCCACCATCAGGTCTTTGGAGAGTTCCTGCTCATTCCATTACATTCTGAAGCCTCTCCAGAGAAGAGAGACACTGCTGTTGCCTTTTGGTAATGACTTTCTCTCTGACTTAGTCACCTCCACAGGCTTACACCATCTATTTGGTTGTCGGAAAAGTCATGACACATGTTTGTAACAGATGGCACTAGTTCATTCTTGGAAGTTCTAGAGTCATTCGCATCTATGTTATTGCTATGCCATTTGACAGCTGACAGTTCTAGCTTCATTATAAAAAAATATTGAGCAATTTGGTTGAATATTGGAGATTTGACAACAAGTTGAAGATGGAAAACCAAACGGTGTATTTTTGCCATATTTTATGGATTTACTTCCATAAAGGGAAGGACGTGAGTCAAGCTTCTGAGAAGTTGCATAAAGTTTATGGTCACAATGCTCTACAAGAATATCAGTGCCAACGAAGGTTCACGAAATTCTGTGCTGGTGATTTTGATCTCAATGGAGCTCCTTGGTCAGGGAGGCCCACCGAGGTTGATGACAACAAAATAAAGGCATAGATTGGGTCAAACCCACGACACAACACGAGAGACTGCAGAAACATTGAACATCCGTCGTTCAAGCATTCACGACCACCTGAAGAAGCTGGGATATGTAAGCAAGCTCAATATTTGGGTTCCGCATGAACTCAAAGTTCATTTGATGGTGCGTATAAACATCTGCGATATGCTCCCTAAACGGGAGAAAAACGATCCGTTTTTGAAGCGACTGATAACTGGTGATGAGAAGTGGATTGTTTACAACAATGTGGTGTGCAAATGGTCTTGGTCCTGATGTGATGATTCGCTTCAAACGACATCAAAAGCAGACGTTCATCAGAGGAAGGTTATGCTCTCAGTGTGGTGGGATTTTAAAGGTCTCGTGTTTATCGAGCTCCTACCAAGGAACTAAACAATCAATTCAAATGTGTACTGTCAGCAATTGGACAGTTTGAACAAATCCATCATCCAGAAACGTCCAGAGCTTGTTAATTGTAAAGGAGTTGTGTTCCATCACAACAACGCGAGACCACACACAAGTTTGATCACCCGTCAAAAATGATTGGAGCTTGGATGGTATGTGTGGCCACACCCACCATACTCGCCTGACCTTGTGCCATCAGACTTCCACTTGTTTCGCTCTCTTCAAAACTCCTTGCATGGTATAACGTTCAATTCAGGTGAGGCTGTAAATCGGCACCTTGTTCAGTTTTTTGCAAATAAAGACAGGTCCTTCTATGAACGAGGAATTATGAAGCTCACTTAAAGATGTCAAAAGGTTATCGAACAACAACGGGCAATATATCATTGATTGATCTTTGTTGTTTATATAAATAAATGACCTTTGAAAAACATAGACAAAATACATCATGACTTTTCTGACAACCCAATACTTGCCATGGCCAGTCTTTCTGTAGGAAATGCTTGTAGGAGACGCTGGCAAGATCCTGCTATTGTAAGGAGTTTTACTTTTTCTTGTTGAAAAGGCTTTTAGAGCAAGAGATGAACCTGTCTGGAAGTCATTGGGAAGTCTATTTTTAGTTCTCTGCAGACAAGACCTGCACTCAAGATGGAAGGAATGTGAGAGAGATTGAACTTGCCCAAGAGCCAAAATAAAACTGATGTGGAGTGTACCTCACTCTGCAAGACAGGTGTCCTTAATACCATGTAGTCCTTTGCCAATCTTGTTGAGTTCAATATGGGCACTCCCAATGTGGCTTTTGTTGGCTTTGGTGACTCCTTAGTGCCAGACACTGTTTTAGACATTGGGTTTAAAACTAGGTACATATATATACAATGACAGATGGGATTTGTGCTATAGAGAAAAACAAAGTAGGGAAAGGGAGTTCAGGAAAGCAGAAGAATGAGGTAGAAGAGTGGGAATTTGAAATAGATTGGTCAGGAATGATTTCACTGAGACCATGATATCTGAGTAAAGATCTAGGGAAAGTGAGATAATGAGCCACTTGGATATCTGGGAGAAAGTGCCTTTCATCCAGAGGAACAACAAGTGCAAAGGCCCCAGAGAGGTAGCAGCAATAGCAAGGAGGCTGGAGAGGCTGGGGTGGAGAGAAATAGGTGAAGAAGGGTAGGAGATGAGGTCAGAGAGGCTGCAGGGGCACCAGAACATACAGGACTCTAAAGCCCACTGTAAGAATTTGGCTTTTACTTAAGTGAAATGAGAAGCCATTGGGCAGAGATTGACATAAATGATCACTCTGGTTTACTTGTATTAAGAAAAGATTATAGGGGAGTGTGGTTGTTTTAATATATGTGCTGACCATTACGCTAGGTGAAAAAAGTGAGACAGAGAAATACAAGCACTGTATGTTCTCACTTATATGTGGAATCTAAAAAAAACAAAACAAAAAAAAAACCCAAACAAAACCCCCCCAAACTCACAGAAAAAGAGAACAGCCTTGTGGATACCTAAGGAGGTGAGTGGGGGTTGAGGGAATTGGATGAAAGTGGTCAAAAGATACAAGCTTCCAGTTATAAGATAAATGAGCACTGGGGACATAATATACAACATGATGACCATCGTTAATACAGCTGTAATAGTATAATTGAAAGATGCTAAGAGAGTAGATCCTAAAATTTCTCATCAAGAGAAAAAAAAACAAATTTTTTTTTTGGTAACTCTATGAGGTGATGGATGTTAACCAAACTTATTGTGGTGATCATTTCACAATATTACACATATATAAAATCATTATGCTGTACACCTTAAACTTATATAATGCTGTAGTCAGTTATATCTCAATAAAACAGAAAGGAAGAAAAACATTAAAAAACATTTTTTATATGTGCTCACAAATGCTTTAATATTCCTCTTTTCAAAGAGTGGAGCCTAATTTTCTCTCCTTGAGTGTGGACTGCACGTAGTGACTCCCTTCTCACAAATAGAAGTGGTGGAGGTAATGGCACACGACTTTGGAGATTAAACATAAGGAACAAAGTAGCCTCCTTGCTCTCTCTCTCTCAGTTCACTTGTTCTGGGGGAAGCCAGTTATCATGTCATTAGGACACTCAAGCAGCACATGGAGAGCCCCTGTGGTGAGGCACTGAGACCTGCCTGCAGCCAGAGAGGAACTGAGGTCTTGTGTGAACAGCCAAGTTCAAGAGCCATCTTGGAGGTGGATCCTCCGGTCAAGCCTTCAGATGACACCTTGATACCAACCTCGTGAGAGTCCTGGAGCCAGAGCCACCCAGCTGAGCCACTCCTGGATTCCTGATCCACAGAAACTGTGAGATAATATGAATAAGTGCTTATTTTAAGCTGCTAAGGTTTGGGATAAATTGTTGGGCAGCAACAGATCACTAATACAGGAAGCAAGAGCAGAAGCCAAGAGATGAGTGAAGAGGCTAGTTCAGTAATCCACACAAGGAGGTGACTTGGAAGTGCTGAAAAATAGTTAGATTTGTATGAAAATCAACTCTTACTTGAGCTCTCAAAATTATTCTACACATTCAATTATTTCCTCCTGAGAAATATATTTTCTCCTGGCTTCGGTGACACCACTCTTTGAACCTGGTTTTCCCACTATATCCCTGACAGATCCTTCTCATTCTCCTTTGCTGGCATGTCCTTTGCTCAAGCTCATAATAGTGGAGTAAACCGGAGCTTGATTTTTGACTTCATTCTCTTTCCAGTTTACAGTCTCCCTGGGAATCCTCACCCTCTTTAAAGATTTTAAATACCATGCATACGACCATTGATTCCTATTCCTCCAGCTCTGTCCTTTCCATTGAGCCCCAGGCTCAAAAATCCCATTGCTTACTTGACATCTCCATGTCTCTATCTGATGAGCTTTCAATTTTACATGACCAAAACAAAACTCTTGATTTCCTGCTCCCTGTCCTACTCTCATGACAATGGTCTCCATCTCAATAAGTGGAACCACCATCATCTCAGGTGTTCAAGCCAAAAATATAGGGATCGCACTTGATTTCTCTCTTCCCCTCATCCCCTTTGGCAAATCTGAATGATTCTATGTCCAAAACATATTTCTATTTCCGGTGATTGTTGCAGATACCACCCTGTTTGAAGTTACCATCATCTTTCACTAAGACCCGTCCTCCCGCTCTCCTAAAGCAGCCAGTGTGGTATTCCAAGAACACAACTCAGACTGAGGAGCTCTGGTTCTTAAAACCCTTCAATGACTTTCCGTTGCACTCAAAATCAAATCCAGACTTGTCATAGCTAACAAGTTCCTACATGAAGTTGGCCCCTGTCTATCTCTGACTTCATCTCCTCCTCTTTTTTTTTTCCAGTCACTCTGATCTTCTTTGTTTCTTCATGATGCTAAATTCATTCCTGGATTAAGATATTTGCATTTGTTGTTCCCTCTGCCTGGAATAGTCTTTTTCCGATATGTTCATGGCTATAACCTTTTGGTCATTTTGTTCTCATACAAATGTCATTTTTCAGAGATCTTTTTCTGTGTTGTAAATCTAAGTAGCCCCCTTCCAGTCACTTGTCATTTCATCCTTTTTGGTTTTCTTCATAGCACTTACCTATCTGCAAGTTCTACCTCTACTTACTTGTCTCATCCATATATTGATTTATTCATTTTCAGTCTTCTCTCGACACGTGACCCTAACCTTAATCCTAACTCTTATCTCCCTTGTTCATCGCCATATGTGTTCTCAGCCACCATCACAATACCTGGCACATTGCAGGTATTTGATAAATAACTCTTGAGTGTATGCACGCATGAATAAATAGTCTGACAGAGAAGAAAAAGTTCAATCTGCTTTCTTCTTTTCCTCCTCCTCCCCCTCTTCCTCCTCCCCCTCTTCCTCCTCCTCCTCTTCTCCTCCTCCTCCTCCTCTTCTCCTCCTCCTCCTCTTCCTTCTTCTACTTCTTCTTCTTCTTCTTCTTCTTCTTCTTCTTCTTCTTCTTTTACTAGCATTTATTTGATGTTGAATTTACTCTCAGGTTATAGATTTTGTTTCTTCTGGGAGATCTTTTTCTTCTGTGCAACCTCCTCTCTGGTTTAGGGACAATCTGCTCTTTCTCTGTTAGGATCATCTCAATGTGGCAGGGAGAGCTCCTGTATGGGTTAACCCACCCATGAGCTCTGTAAGTTCTGCGCTGCATCTTGGGAGCTTTGTTCACCTGGGTGTGTGTTCAATGACCAGAGATCCTGTATCTAAGCCCTTAAGTTCAGCATTCCTCTCTGCATTTTTAAGCACGTGCAGCAAAAACTCTTCACTCGTGTTGGGCCACTGACCCTGCCTCCGGCCCCACTGTTTGGCCTGGGCTTACCCACCAACTCCACCACTGTAACGATGGAATGGCACACACTGCTTCTGTAACTGTGACATCCTTTAGATACTTGGTGGCTTTTCAGATATGCATATCCTTGATGTCCTGGGCAGTTTCACAAGTGTTCTTAAAGTGAACACAAAGATTCAAACCTCTTGATTTACATGATTTTGTGGGGTTTTCTGGGTCAAGTGAATAGTAAGCCACTTTCAGAGGTCACTTCAGGCTGCTATGGGAAGAGCTCTACTTTTCCATCTCCATCTAAACTCAAGGTGGCACTCCTCAAATGTCACCTTATTAGTGAGTTCTACCCTGACCATTTTTAATCAAACGGATACCCTCATTGTTTATTTCCAGAGATTTGGGGAAATATTTCAGCTCCATTTCTTTTATGCCCAAAATATTGCAATTTTTTTCATTAAATGTTTTTTAAATCTATGTTGATGAAATTGTTAATTACTATGAAGCCTCTCTTAACTTAATCTTGAGTAAGTTGTTTCAGCCATTTACTGCTCAAACACTAGTCATCTCAAAAATATAGAGGCTTAAAACAATAATTTATTTCCTCATGAAGCATACATGAAAGCTCACCAACATAGCCAGCAGTGGATGTGGCTATAAGCTGGGAGATCCATGAGAGTGCCTTGCTTTACCACTGTCGTCTTCACATGGTTTAGGTGTTTTGTAGCAATGGTGGCTGGGTTCTAAGAGGGAGTCTTCCAAGTCTGTGAACTCAGAAGCTGCAGATTACTTGAGACTCAGCCTTGGAAGTTATATATTGCTACTTCTGCTGCATTCTGTTGACAAAGTCAGTCACAGGGCCACGCCAGAATCAAGAGGAGGGAATGCAGGCTCCACCTCTCAATGGAGGATTGGGAACAGATTTGTGGTCATTTTTAACCCATCATATTTAATCATTTCAGAAATGCAATCCTTTGGATTTCAACCTTTGTTGATGAAAATGTTTCTAAAAATATATTAGCCCCGTAAGTAGATTATAATGGACATAGTCTTCTCAATGATTAAAGGTCTTTCAGAAACTCAGGGTCACTGCTCTTCATTTCCATTATTATCAAGTTTTGGTTCTAGCTCCAGCTCTGTCTCAAACGAACTAGTTTTATTATCTTGGGAAAATCACAGAGGATTCTGGCATTCATTTTTCTCATCCACAAAATGAAGGGATAGAAATACAAGATATCTATTTTTATTTTCAGCTCTAAGACACTATGGTTTTATAGTTTCATATAAAAAGTATAGGAGATTAGACTATAGCTGTAATAAATTCAAGATATGCCTTCTATGCATTTTTTTTGTATGAACTTGTGTTTGCTTGTCATTATATTATTTCTCATGGATAATATATAACGTTTGTTAGAAGGTTGATGGAAGGTAAGTTATGGCAGAAACTGCTGGGTGTTCTCCAAAGCCCATTTTCTCATTTTCCTGGACACATAGCAGGGCTGTTTCCCAGACTCCTTGCAGTTAGGTGTGGCTATGAGACTGTGCTCTAACCAATGAAGTGACAGTAGAAGCACTGTATATCCTTTCCCCTTTTCAGTAGGTTGGATTGAAGACAATCCCCCAGAGTGATCTTGGAAGCCCCTTCTTGAAGATGGCAGAGGTTCTACCAATATGCATCCCTGGGCAACTGGTAGGGAAGGGCTGGCCTGTTCACCCACCTATTACCATTACAAACTTTATTGTATTTGAATCATTTACATCGTATAGGTTTATTCATCACAACAATTAGTCTATAACACGTATGTTTTTCAAGATGCTTGGAAAAAATTTAATGCTACTCTGTGGGCTACAAAAAAACCCTACATACCTTTCTCTCGATTGGGACATCTTCAAGATTAAGATGATATCCATAGCATCCTATGTATCTGCTGAAGCCAAGTCTCAGGCCCTAAGCTGTCCTCAGAGTATGTCTGGATAGTCCTCTTTATATCCATTCTCATTTCTGTCCCTAGACTTCCCATCAGCATTTGGTCATTTACTCGACAAACACTACTTCAAGCATCAATTCTGTACCACCAGTGTTATAGACATTGTTGAAAGGCACTAAACAACATAGATCAAGCTCTGCTTTCGGACTGCTCTGAGGAGGTTGGTCAGCCACAGGAGCTATCGGTATAGTCTAGAACTCCCCCACCCCTCACCCCCAAGGTCAGTATACTTATTCTAATAATTGAGTGGACCATATATTTGAGATGTCCCACTGAAAGTTTAAGAAAATTATTTCTAAAATGGGTCACAAGTTTCCCTTTTTTTTCTGGACTCATTGTACAGAACACAATCTAACCTTATTATTATTATAATTGCATTATGTGGTAATGTAGTAATATATCAAGGGCCAGTGAAGTGCAGAGAACTATTTGCCTGATACAAAATGGCCTCGGATTGCTATGCATTTTGAATTCTTGTGTCTACCTTTGATAGTTTTTCTATTTCCTTCATCCCTGTTGGGTTGTTGTTACTCTCTCACCAGAATCCATTGTCACCTTGCAATTTGCTCCTTATAGCTAAGACTGAGGACTCTCATTTTCTTGCATGGGGTTCTCATGAGTGTGACAAAGTAAGAAGGCTCATGGCTGTGGGATCCTTGGTTTTGTGATGCTGGTCTGGTTGCTTAAGAAATTTCCTGATCATTTGTTGCTTCCTTGATGAGTTGTAGGTAGCTGAGGTTGATGTATATTTTATTTTTACACATAAGCTACAATCTTGCCTGATGTTTGCATCATTATTTTGCTTTCATCCTTTAATAGAATTGTTCAAGCTTTGCAGAAAGGGAAATACAGAGACTAATTGCTAGAAGCTGTTATATATGGGACTGTTTATAAAACAGGAGATTTCAGAGAAATTTAAAAACTTTTATTACAGGGATAAAAGAGTCCTAGTGCTCCATGAAAGTGCATGTCCAGGGAGCTGGCCTGGGGAACACAGTCTCCAGGCAGAACCCTGCCCAAATGGCAGGGTTCCAGCGGGGGAGCCTCAGGTGACTCTGAAGAGGGCAATTTTGCCTTGAAATTTTCAGTGGACTTGAAGTCCAGATAGAAAGGATTTTGCCTTCTCCAAGGGAATTGTGATAAATAACTGTGGTGTTGACTTAGGGGAGACACAAGTAGTTAAACTAGAAGGTGGAATTGTAGTCGACTCTAAAAACCCAATTTATGGAGTAACCAGTGCCCAGTCAAAATGACTAATAATTCTGGGACTATAATTACCCACCTGTAGGCTTTATTTTTTTCCTCCAACTTTCTACTTTTCTGTATTTTACAAATGTTTAATAATGAGCATGAATTTCTTTTATAATAAAAAAAATCTGATTAACTTAATTAGAAAAAAATTACCTACCAGGTGACAGGAGGTTTCTCATTAATTTATCATCAGGCTTCATGGTCTGGCTTCAACATCTCTGCCCACTGAGAACAAATTATTTTTGTGCTCTCAGTGGCTGACTCTGGGTGATGTATTGCAAAGTGTAAGCCAGGGGAAGGAGGTGATATAAAGAGTAAAGGGAGACTTACCCAGAGGACTGTTCTTGGAAGAGAGACCCGCTGTAACTCCCTCTGAGTGGAAGCTGGTGCACATCAGCACGTGGCTTTGGTGATTTCATGGCAAGAGAGGAGGGAAGGAAGCAGGGGTTCTGTGGGAGGTTAGGGGAGGCCCTCTGAGTGTCAGGGTTTGTCACACGATGTCCACTGTCACTGATGGTCTTACATTTGGAAATCTGGGTTTGGTCCAAATGGGAGCCTAGCAGGGAAGGCTAAAATGTGCTGCCTGCCTCCATGCTGTGTGGTTCCTACAGGGGCTGAGGTGGCCAGCCAGCTTCCCTCCCACCCATGTTCTGTCTTGTGCTGATGGGCTAGTTGGGTAGGCTCGTTAGGTAGATTTTGCTTTGGTTACTGCCCAAATGGTTACAAAACCACCAGCCTTTCTCTGGGTTAGATCTGATGTTGGTGTTTGGGTGTCCCCAGTGGCAACTTGGGAAGACCTGAAGTGATTTACTCAATGTAGATGTAATCATTCATTTTACTTTCATCCAAGGGAGTCACCATCATGTAATGAGTGGCTGCAGTATGCTCATTAAGGAAATAAAGAATGCAATCCCTGCCAGCCCAATCTCTAATTGGAAGTGTCTTCCATTTCTCTGAAGTGCAGTGCAATTCTGCAGTTCCAACAACACATGGCACAGGATGGGGTAGGAGGGAGGAATTCGACACCGTTTAAACTAAGGTTCAGGGGACTGCAAATAAGAATCAAGGAGACAGTGGGAAAGGGAAATGTATTATCACAAAGAAAAAAATGTATCTGGAATTTGAAAGAATGTTCATACACGGAAAGAAGCACTCATACGATAGGTATAGTTAACGCAGGACATCTTTGTAATAATCATTCCATTATGGATTAATTTCACATTGTGCTTCAGTTAGTTAATTGTAGCCTTTTCCTGTTTCTGGCTCTGGTGTTTAAAGGCAAAATGGGCTCTTTGTTATGTCCTCAGAAGAACAATTTACACATTTTGATTTGGCAAAGAACAGCTCATTTTTCTGGGCCCTTCTGGCTTTTTTATTCCACATGGAATATGCAAGCAAAACTGGCTGAACTTTCAAACATCAGCTAAATCCTAATAATCACTAGAGGGTTTCTTGCCTTGCTCTTCTCAAACGGCTACATTTATTATGAAGCAAGTCTACATTCTGTTGCAGAAAGGTCACTGTCTAACTGGGACATCGGCCTGCTCTCCCCACAGGTCCAGAACCAGAACCCCTCTGACATTGGTCGTTCAGCTTTGCAGGCGTCCTAATCTGGAATGTGGTTCTCTCTCCGCCCCCCTCCCCCACGGGCCCCAGAGAAGGGTCCCCAAGCACCAGAGTGGGGGAGGGAAGGTTGTGAGCAAAGTCATCAGCCCCTTAGAAGGCGTCCTGACCTCCCTAGGACTGAACTTTCAACCTTTTGAGCTGACAGTTAGTGGTGGATGCACAAATTTTGTTTGCGACTAATTGCAGCTTGTAAATGGAGCATTGTGGCCCCGGAAAAGAGCCAGCAGTCTCTCTCCCCAGGGTCACCCAAGTGGAATCTGGACACAAGAAAGCCTGTCCCCTAATGGGCCTCCTCCCCAAGCCCTTCCCAACCTCTCAGGGCCCCTGGGCTTGTCCCCTTCATCAAGTGAGAGCTAGAGGGCACAGCGGGAGACTCCTCTGCGAATCTTCTCCTCCAAATGCCAGGCTATTCATAGCAACTTGCAGCTCCCTCAGGAATTCCCACAGACTGACTTGCCAGAGCCTACTATTGTCTCCCCACCCAGCCGCAGCAGTCTTTCACAAACCCAAGGACAGACACACTTGCCATCTCTAAGCACAAAATACTTTGCAAACCTTTTACTGGGAGTTGACCAAGGGAACTACTGATTAGTTGAGAGGAGGAAAAGCAGAGGCACTTTGGAAAGGTAGATTTTCCAGCAGAGTGACTGCTTATTTTTAGTTTCACAAAGCAGATATGCTTTGTCAATGATGAATAAGCCATAGAGTGGCTTGGAACATGAAGCCACATTTCCATTTATTGGAGGCGGGACTAGGGATGCTCCCAGCACCTCTCTGACAGCACAGCTGGTTGCACGTGTGAATTGCAGATCTCACTCGCCTAAACCTTCAGCTTTAAACAAAAGGGGTAGCCAAGGGTGACTCTCTTTGTTTTTTTTGATAGTCTCATTGGACTGAGGTGGTAGCTAATATCGTCCTGTATCCTTAGAGCATGAAAAGAACATAAGGAACTCTGTGACAGTGTAGAATGAGCTGCCCAGGCAAGCATCATATTGTTCTCAGTTAATCAAATTTGTCAAATTGTTCCCAGTGCCTTAGAGCTAAAGGGTGATACTTAGGACCACGGTAAACAAATCCCCAGCCATCTGTTCTGACAGCTGTTGGACCTTGAGCAAGAACTTGTACCCGTGGAGTCTTTTGAGAGCCCCTAGGCATGGGGTTGGACGAGAAACATTCAATCATCAAGTGACCAAAGGTTGAAACTGCTAACAGCCCTGGGATACCTGCACCCAACTAGAGATGCTCCCACGAATGAGCTACATGAGCCGAATTTCTCTGCCCATAGGCCTCCAAACACCCCAGGTTTCTCTGTCTGCTGGGTATTTTCTCAATAGCTTCAGCCTAGCCTGAAAAATCAATGCAGTTAGTGAACTGCTTAGTTGAAACTGAACACATTTATTGATGCTGAAACAAGAGCTGTGCACTTCCAGCCAATTTACAGAAATCTGCTCAGATGATCTGTTCGATTCTGTGCCTTTCAAGTGTGAGGGTTCAGAGGATTTGTTTGCAGTTGCAGTAAATTATTTCTATGCAAGTTGTTTGCTTCTAACACATTAGTTTTTGTGTGACAGTTTCATTAGGCCAGTTGGATTTCATGAATCACGTTAGAATAAGATGATCAACCATTCTAGTTATCCCGAGACTGTCCCAGTTATAAAACTGAAAACCCTGCATACGAAGGAACCTCTCATTCGCAGACAAACCATCCTGGCTATACCAAAACCTTTGCTTTCCAACAAGTCAAATTGTCACACTGAGGTTGAAAGTGTAGCAATGTAATAAAGTCTGAGTTTCTGCATTTAAAATCTTAGTGGGGTACACCCTGAAAAGAGGTCTTATGAAAGTAATGAGGGAGGTCTGTTTACTTTGTAATTATCCAAGAGTAAAGGGGACCTTTGGGACGTCCGGCCGGTGGGGGAATTCCAGCATCCAAGTATATATCACACTGAGCCACCTCACATAGGCATTTAATACCTAGGGCTTTAATCATTCTGTGTCCTCAATCTCTGATAAGGAAAAAAATGCAAGACAGATTTTGATACATGTTTTCTTGGGACATTTTATATTGCCATTTGTGTACTTTTAGGCACTTCAGAAATGTATGCAAAAAAGAGATAAGATAGGAACACATATTTCAGTTGCATAAGCCTTTCTTCTCTTTTATTGCATTCTTAGGGGATCAAAGGCATTTTGTGTGTTGCCATCTCTCCGTATTTAAACTTTTACACATGGCTTTATTTATTCCACCCAATTTGACCTTAGTCGGTGGTGCTTTTAAGACTTGAATGTACCAAGGAATCGCCTTGGGGATCTTGTTCAAATGCAGATTCAGATTGAGTAGGTCTGGGATGAGGACTGAGGTTCTGCATTTCCAACAAGCTCCCAGGTGATGCTGATGGTCCCAGGGCCACACTTTGAGTAGCAAAGTCCCAGCTGACTCTACCTTAGAACATTTCTAAAAAGAGCGGAAACAAACATATTTTAAAAGAAGTGGAGGGAGAACATTGTGCTTTATAACCTCAAAAATAATGCCTGTTGAAACAGAGAATACTGTGTGCTTTAGTGTGCAGCACAAATGCAATTAGAATTGAACTGAACCAGCAGCATACCTAGGAAAGAAAGGCAGATGGAAGGAAGTGGGGGGGAGGAAGAAGTGGTGTGGCGATTACCATGTCTCTGGCTGAAGGGGGGGCCACCTATCAATGCACTGGCACTTGTCTTTCCTTCCACCACTCTCTTTCCAGGACGTTAGTAGCCAAGCACTTCACTTCCAAAGGTTGCCCAAAGAGTAAGCAGTACTTTTGGTATGAGGCAAAGAAATGTTTTGTCCTCTTTCAATGGGTTGCAAGAATGATGCACAAAGATCCATTAAAGATGAAAAATAAAACATGCCTGAAAAATGTACCAATCTTTTCATGTTGGTTATAGTTTATTGTGTTTCTGAAGACGCAAACACAGATAATGAAATGCTTAAGTAGAAGAGGAAAAGTCATTAAGTCAAATGCCTAACAGAAAATGGATTCTACTAAATCACATATGGTTCTGATATTGTTTTACAATAAAAATTGTTAATGCAATTCAATGAGTTTCTATTGCTCACTCAACTCTGGTTAATGAGATGACACATTTAGGGACAGGAAAGGAATTTTGGGATTCAATGTCTTAATTATTTCAGAACAAAATGTATGTGTCTCAGAAATGGATGAGATGTTGTTCTCCAAATCGCATCAGTTGTGACCTTGGGAGAGTTTACATTCTTTTCCCTGAAGAAGAGGATCAAATATGAATGATTAAATTGTCATTAGGCACCAAAAAGATCCTCCAAGGTATGTTTATGTTCCATGGAAAATATGTAGCCAGGGTTCTATCTAATATGACTTTTACTTACTACTCTCTCAGGGGCTTCAGGCTAAAATAGAAAACTGTTTTTTCTTACAGGTCATCAAAGCAGAAGTGGCACAAATTATGCTCCTTTGCATTTTATGTTTCTTTGCATTTTCACGAAGGAGGGGTATGTAATTGGAATAAGTAGATTTCAATATATTTTCCTTACCCAGGAGCTTGCCTGTGTTCAACTGTTTCCCTTAGTTTTGTCTTGAACAGCCAGCTGCTCATAAATGTTCTTTTTGATACTTTGTCCTCAGATGCCCTTTTAGATTGTGAAATCTTAGTGATTGGAGCTAACTGCCTAGCACCCAACACAGGTGGTTTCTCTTACTCCATTTCTGCTGGAGAACCCTTCTCCAAATGGGTGAAAATTCCTGTTACATCTTAGGCTTGATTTCCTATCCTTTTCCTTGGTACGGATGTGTGTGGGTTGGTGGAGGGAAGGACAAAAGAGAGACAATGAAGAAGGGTCAGTTTTATTCTTCTGCCTCTGCCACCTTCATGTTCAAGTTCACAACCTCAGCTCAGAACCATGCACACACCTCTAGAACGTTATCACATCTTATCATGTCTCCACAGATTAGGCTCTATCACCATCGGTGAGCATAGCTCATGGGCAACATGGTTGTTGAAAGTGTCCCTCCTTGTTTCTTCTTTAATTTGCTCAGTCACTTGCACAGATCTATACAATCATTCCACTTATGTACAACTTCTGTATTTAACCTTCTAACTGCCCCCACCCCACTTTTTCCTGTTCTCCATGACTGATCTGCGTATTTCTCATGACTACCTAGTTACATCTGACTCTGCACTCTCTCCTTCCTGAGGACATTGGGTCCTTCAGTCATTGAACAAATACCTTTTGAGTGCCTCCTAGGTGGCAGGCACTGTTGTAGGTGCTGGGGTACAACACTAAACAAAACAAAGTTCTTGGCTTCTTTCATTCTAGTGGTGGGAAGACATTTAACAAAAACAATAGATAAGTACTACATCTGATGGTAATAAGTATTCAAGAGAAGGTCCAAGGTAAGGAAGATGGGACTCCTGCAGGGAGGTGTGAGTGTTGTCTTTATACATGGAGTAGTCAGGAAACCCCTCATCCGGGGGTACCACTTAGGGCTGGACGATACACAACACCAGGGTTTGCCTGTCCCCTCATGGTTGTTAAATATCTGTGTAGCTGTGAACATTTCCTAGAAGATAGATAGTATCAAAGCATTTGAGGACTAGTGGATAGGGCTTGCTTAATAAGGGTGATATTTTAGCAGAGACCTGGGGGAAATGAGGCAGTGAGTCACAAAGTTATCCGGGGAAAGAGTATTTCAGGTAGATGGAACAGCAAACATGGGACTTTGAAGCAGGAGCAGCTCTTGGTGTGTTAGAGGAGCAAGACCAGTGGCTGGAGCAGAAGGAGTGAGGGGGCAAGAGTTAAGAGGTAAGGTCAGGGGTGGAGCAGGACAGATCATAAAGGCTTTGGAAACCTGTGTCTTTCATTTTAACGGAGAGAGTCGGTGGGGAGTTCTGAACTGAGGAGTTACATGATTTGATTTATTTTAAGACTCTCTCTGACCAAAATGCAGATATTTGATGTAGGGGACAAGAGTGCAAGAAGACAGTGGTGAGGTTGCTTTCTCCAGGTGAAAGAAGATGGCGGCTTGGCAAAGGTGGTTACAATGGAAGTGGTAGTGGTAGGGACTATCAACTCTGGATATGTTTTTGAGAGAAGGCTTTTTATATGATTCCTGGGGTCTGCTGGTTTTTTGTGCAGTGATGACAGTCCCTTTCTTGCATGCCAGGCCTAGTTCACCAACTGATATCCTACAGAAGGAATGGTGGAACCTCAGATTTGGAAGGGCTCTTACAGGCAGGACACTAGTGGAGGAGAAGTGGGAGCAGAGATACTAGGCTTAGTCTTCGAGCTTGTGGGGTCTCACATTTTGATGGGGGTGGGTAAGGATGAGATCGATGCCTCATAATAAACGTTGGTCCTATTGCAATTCACAGAGGTCCCACACTAGTAATCTGAAGGTGGAGGCTGAATCCTAATGTGAGGCAGCACAAACTCTGAAATCTCCCAACCTCACTGAGTTCTCTTTGGAGGCTGTGTGTTCCAACCTCTCACACATGAGTGGATTCTCCACTCAGCATCCCAGAGTGTGGAAACCTGGCCTTGACTACATTTCCAGGGGCAGAGTGCTCATTGTTAAGGTGATTCACCATGTTGTTGGACAGCCTCAAGATTCTGGAAGGTTTTTCTTGTATAGGGCTGAGATCCTTTCCTCGTCTACCCTTCTGCTGCTGGCTAGGAGAGCAATACAGCTATATTGGCTAAGAGCATGGGCTCTGGACAGTCTAGGTCAGAATCCAGCTTCTTTGTGACCTTGAACAAGCTACTTAACCATTGTGCCTCAGTTTCCTCATAAACAAAGTACTACATCTAAAGCACTTATAAGAGGACATGACACAGGGTAAGTGCTCAAAAACTGGTATCCATAATGATTAATCTTGCATATTGATATGAATGTGAGAACCTGTCCAATCTTTGAACAGGAAGCTGTGCTTTTCCTGTTATTTGTCAATTCTCATTAAGGTCTGTGGCCCCCACATGATCCCTGGTAGCAACTATCAGTGAAATCCTACAAAAGCAAAGGGCCTGGTATTCACCTTAGGGGCAGCCAGGAAAGGGGAATTGACTCATTATTGGTTTCCAGCTCAAGCAGCAAAAATCCTGTTGTTGGTTCTCTGGCATTTAGAGGTTGACTCCCTTTTCGGTACTGATTTCCAAACCCCATTTCCACCTGATAAGCAGTATTTCAGGATGCAGTGAAGCAGTGTAGTGGATAACATAGGTTTTGGAGTCTGATTTTCAGAATTTGAATCCAGCTCTGGCACTGATTATTCTATAATCATGGAAAACTCATTTAATGAGAATGATAATAATGCTACATATGTTTATAAAATGCTTAGCACAATGTAGCAAATCAAGAAATGCTAGCAATAATTTTAAGTTATGGCAATGAATTTCTAAAATGAAGTCAGTTTTTTTTTTTTTAGTTGGGGAATTGGGGGGATGGGAACAGACAAGTTGCTATCCTTTTGTTCTTCAGTCTAGTTGTGGAGGACGTTGCTTCACTGGCCCAAGTTGGCACCATCATTGCGCTCTTCCCGGGCGAGGCAGATCAGTCGCCAGCTTCTGGACGGCCGCTCACTGCAGCTGCTGGCCGCTCACGCTGGCTGCTGGCTACACACAGTAGCCCATGGCAACCCACTGCCACAGGGGCTGCAGCCTACGCCGTCGCCCGCGACTCATGGCAGTCCAGCTCCAGGTTGAGCTGTTGTTCAGCATCTTAGCTGTGGAGGGCAGTGTCACTGGCCCTCATATGCGGGATCCGAACCGGGGCCCTCTGGCGTCCCAAGCTAGTTCTTAACCATCGCGCCACTCGGCCGGCCCTGAAGTCAGGTTTTAAAAAACAACCATGTTCGAAAGCAACCTAGGCATCCTGTGGGTTGCCTGGTACATTTTAGGGAAAGAGGAAGGAAGGACAATCAAGGCTCACTGCTCCTGCCTTCTTGCCAAGTGTAAGCTGCCAGTGCACAAGGAGGCTTACTGTTGGAACCACAAGGAGCTGATCTCACGCTCACAAGAAATTCAGGAAACCCTGAATCAGCTTACCTGATACCCACCCATCATCTAAAAATGTAAAAATTTGCTTGTACTGGTTATGTGGTAGCAGGTAGATTTTTTTTAATACTATTTTTGCCTGAAAATAAAAATAAAACATTTTTTTTAATTGTAGAAGCACAGGAAAGCATAGAACAACACAAAGAAGCAAACCCTGTTTATATCCTACTTATTTCCTAATATTTCCACTGTCCAGAAGCTTCCCTTGCAAGACTTTCTGCACAACCCTCTAGGTGGGGAAGCAGCTTAAGGCTGGGCTATGTCTGGCTTGCTTTCAAGACCCCAGCAGGGGACACTGCCTGGTAGAGAAGAGTACTCAGTAAAGAGTGGTTAGATGAATGATATATAATCTTGAGTATTAATGTATTTCTGTCCCCACTGGGGATTATAATTGCCAGGTAGATTTCTTTTCATGGTTGTTTCACTCAGCTGAGCCTTCTAAAATACTGAATTTAAAGCCAGCAGTGAGTATAAGTTGTTCCTAAACGTGCCAAGAATCACAGGCTGCTCTTTTGACCATCTGATGGTCCATAGCCCTAGAAGAGCTCATATGAATGGATCCTGAGGCTAACAAGGCCGATATTAAGCTAGTGGCTTCTCTTCTCCAGGCTCCAAGGACCAGTGGGTCCCCTCAGCCTGGTCTTACTCAGAAACCTCTCCTCCTGCAGATATTGTTTACTCCACTTTCAATCATTTGGAGAATTTTGCAAACCTTTTAGAGAATTTCCTCCCCCATCCCAATTCAACTTTTCTTCTAATTATAATAGTTCCCACTTATTAAATGCTTACAATAGGGCTGGTCCTTTGCTAAGCCTCAGTCAGGTGTTATCTCATTTAATCCTTAGAACAACTCTGTGCTGGGTATTCACTATTTTTTGTTTTATAGATGAAAATAAAATGGAGGCTTGGGAAGGTGAAATGACTTGCACAAAGTCACAAAGCTTGTTAAGTGGCAGATTCTAGTCCAGGTCTGCCTGACTCCAAATTCTGTTTTAAACACCTTGATATTCTGTCATCAGGATTTATGTGTATTTGCATATCGTTCTCTATATTTAGCTTCATGTTATAAGCATTTATCTAAACTATTATATTACCTACAACATCATAATTTGAAATGTCTAAATAATATACTAAGTGTATGTACCATAATTTACTCAAACTTTTTGCCATTCCTTGTTGAACACCTGGGTTGTAGAGAATGTCAGAGCAGAGATGCCCAATATTTGAAATTCAGAGAGTCAGAAAGAGAGTCCTGCTGTGGAACCCCAGTAGTAGGATAGGGGGCAAAATAAAAGTCTTTTAGTGTAAAGGGACCAAGTGGAAGCTGGATTCTAAGAGACTTGCAGCTTGGAAATAACAGGAACACGGAACAAAGTGGCTACAGAAGGGGGAAAGAGAAGGTTCTAGAGTTTTACATTTTCTTATATCTGGGTGTTGCTTATCTGGACACTGCGTTGGGATGGACGGCTCTTATTATCTAAATTGGATGGCACATTACAAGGGTTTGACCATCAGAGGCTTTTGGGGCACAGGCGGGAAATATTGTCAAATCCCAATCTGCTGCTATGATCGCTGTGTCTCATCTGAGGAATCTGGAGGATGACTACCAAGGGGTAAAAGAGGCCCCTCTTCCTGTCCTTCCCCTCCCCCTTCCCGGGCTGGGTCTTTCTGCCCTTAGGGTCCTTGGCCCTCTCAGTGATTGTTAGAGAGGCTGCTCGGGCTGCTGCTTCAGACACTGCCCAGGGGCAGATCGCTGGAACCCCAGCCCAGCCCTACCTCACAAACAATGAAGACCCTTCAGCTTCTCCTCCCAGCTGTCTCGGGCCACCCCTGGCGGGATGGGAGTGGGCAATCAAGTGAACCCCAAGCAGGGGGGCGCAAAGCGGGAGGCAGAGGGTGTGGTTGAAACCCGAGTGCTTTTGAACTCTGAGTTAAAATTCAGGCCCTGCTCTGTGTAACTGACTTTTTGTGGCTTCACCTGGCAGAACCTCAGTTTTTCCATCTGTAAAATGGTGATGCTAATCCCTAACTTACAGAATTGCTGAAAGGATTAAATAAAACTGAAAGATTGTGCTTGCCAATCAATACATGTTCACTGATATTGATATTGTCTTAATATCCAGAGGAACTACTTTCTCTCTTCTACTTCGAAAACACTCATATTTTGGTTTCATCTTCTTCTACTTAAATTGGCTTGTTTATGCTTGGGTGTATTAATTTACTAACTCTCCCTTCTCTTTCCCTTCCCCCAGAAGTTTTTGTTCTTTTACATTGGTTCATGGCCTGGAGAAAGGAAAATGTAGGTCCTTTCAGGTTGAAGGATACTGGGGCCTGAGGCAACCCTCAGGTGACCTCCTGTTCCAGCCAGATAATCTAGCTGAAGAGAAGTGTGCAGGAGTCACAGGGACTGTTTGTGATTTTTTAAACTTACGAGTATTTAAAGGCATGTGTTATTCTTTTTAGGATTTGTATGGAAGCTATCTCAGCATTTGCAGGTGAGAGAGTGAAATACTCCTTTCTCAGGTTGAGAAATTCTGTTGAAAAAAAAAAAAAGAAATTCTGTTGGCCATCTCAGTTTTTATTAGTCTTGAGAACCCTGGCAGGAAAATGTGACCAATAATTCCTGATGGGAATTAATACTACTCTGTGATCTGTGTGGTTATTTGCAACATACAATAATAACAATAGTGTGTTTGCAGAGGGTTTAGAAAAATGGAATGAGAGGGGGAAAGAAAGAAAGAAAAGAAAGAAAGACGAAAGAAAGAAAGAAAGGAAGGAAGGAAGGAAGGAAGGAAGGAAGGAAGGAAGGAAGGAAGGAAGGAAGGAAGAAAGGAAGGAAGGAAGAAAGGAAGGAAGGAAGAAAGAAAGAAAAAAAAGGATGGAAAGAAGGAAGGAAGGAAAATAAAAGGCAGAAGGGAAAGGGGGAAGGAAGAAAGAAAAGATGCATAACTCAGGCAAGATGGTAGCATATTCTCTCGTGAAGAGTACAAAATAATTCTTCTACAACCAGATTGAAACGGCTAGTTGCAGCCTTTGGGAAGCACCATCAATGAGACACTCAAAATATAATTACTCCATTTTGTACGTCACAGTGCTTCTTTATTGACCTGATTTCAATAAAACATGTTATTATGGGAGAAGAAAAGTTATGTCCCAATCATAGAAAGTAATTTTAGAGTAAAATGGTGCTTGTTTGCTAAGTGTCCACTTTATCTTTCAGTTTCTTTAAGAAGTTCCTCAATTCCTAGACACTCACCCCATTTCTACTTTCTCTATTATTTTTCCTGTGACTATCAGAAGTCATCATTTCTCTTTTGGAATGTGGGTTCAGAAAGCTGCAATTGTTAATTTTAGTATAGAATCTTAGAAAAAAACTGAAAACAAATTAAACTGAAATTAAAAAATTGAAAAACAAAACAAAACTGAACTGTTTCTAGAAACTACTTGACATAGGGGATTTTACATCACCAGAAATATTCACAGTTAATTACTCTAGAAGATTGGGTTTACCCAAATCTTTAAATTAACTGTGCATACTGTTTGCTTGGATTGATACGCTGATGATGTTTACCACAAATAATCCTTCAAAGCTCAGGATTCATTTTGAATTCCCCCTGAAATTAGAATTTAGCTTTTGAGTAAAATTTGTTTACAGTTACTACTTAAAATTCCATGTAAATATATAAACTCCAACTTGCTCTCATTTAATTTCTCTGCTATTTTCATAGTCGATTTTTACATGAAAATTGTGTCACCCTTAACAACCTAGCCTTATTTTCTAATTTCCCTTTAATGGTTTTGTGTTCCAAGTTTAATTCAAGAATGGATTGCTTACATTTCACTTACAAATCTCCCTTCTAATCATTGTTATTAATATCACAATTTTGTTGTAATATCTGTAAGAGCACAAAATGTGTCCTCTTAAAGATGCATTTGCCAACCACTGGACTGCATACATTTCAATTACAACCCTCCCTCGTAATTATTGTTATTAATATCACAATACTATTGTAATATCCATAAGACTGCAGAAGGTGTCCTGTCAAGGGTGCATTTACAAACAGCTTTCTCAGTTTCCTCTTAAGAAAAATGTGCCAGAGTTTATCTAAATTCGACTTCCCTTACAATTTACATTAGACAACACACTCCATCAATAAAACCATCAAAATGATCTACTGCATTGTAGACAAAAGTTATTGTGTCAAGTTGACACTAATCAGTTAATTCCAGTAAACCTTCAGATAAACAAAAGCTTGTTGTCTATTACTGATGTGTGTGATGGGCCCCTTGTATGTCCTATGGTTATGCTCATCTATAGAGATGTATCTGGCAGACACTTGCCCTGAGGCATCTATATGGAAACCGAGACAAGATCTATAGTTAATGATGTTGACCCTGACTCCCCCAACAGAGATTGAATTCAAGTCCTCATAATATCTCGACAGCTGATATGTATACTGAGCTAATAATATTAACAATTACTATGCCACTGGGATTCCCCAGGCTCTGGATTTAAAAAAAAATGATTTTAGAGCTTCTTCCCTTATATGAACAGATTTTCTTGCTTATACCTGTCATCGGCGCTGTCTCCCCATCAAGACCAGGATGAGTTTCTGAATGGGGACAGGCTTTTCTTAATGTGGGTGTTTTGTACTAACAAGAAAGGCTGTGTGAGTTAAACAACTTCTGGTAAAACTGATAGTACTGGTAATGGTGAGAGGAAATGTTTATAGTTGCTATTTCCCTGGCAGGCTGGGCTAGTAGACACTGGGGAAAGAGCTAGTTTCACATTGTTGTTTCGATGTGGCTCAGAAGGCATTCAGAATATTAACAGGCCTTCTCTTTGATGTGATTCTCCTTTGGACACAAAGAAGTATTCTGTCAATCCTGGTTGACGTGATCGGGTAGCTGAGGAATCAGAAATCACCCGTGGGTCTCCTCAGCTACCTGCAGAGCTATGAAGGAAAGTAAAGGAACTGAACCAGACCGCTTCTCACCTGTTTCATCCTCCCTTCCCAGCTTCTCATTCCTCTGCAAAGACTGAATGGGAAAGGCCACTGCTGGCTCACAGGCCACGGAAGAGCTTAGGATGAAATGTTGACAGGGGGCACTGTTAGAAATTAAATTCTGCCCTATTTTGTGTACCATTCTTGTGAGTCACATTCGTGAATAGTAGCGAGAGATTTAATGATCGCATATTTTTTATCTTATTTCCCTTCGGTCGATGGCAATTTTTTTCTGTTAATGTCAACTTAGAGCTCAAAGTAATTTAGTAATTGATTCTAAGCACAGCAGTTCGTCAATGGAAGCTCTCCATTTGTGGGGAATATCTTTGCTAATTTTATCCATCAGAATGAGATTACCATGCTAATCTCTCCTATCCTCATCTCCTGGTCATTTGGGACATGCTGATGCAAATGACTTATTAGACACAAGGCCTTCGTCCATCCCCAGGATCAGGGAAAGATGAAA
Source organism: Hipposideros armiger (assembly GCF_001890085.2). NCBI lineage: Eukaryota > Metazoa > Chordata > Mammalia > Chiroptera > Hipposideridae > Hipposideros > Hipposideros armiger. Next base: position 5,030,026 of record NW_017731403.1, on the reverse strand, counting down.
GGAAGCCAAGATAAGGATATTATAATGCCCTAACACACACAGATGGTATGCACACCTAATACTAAAATGGTAAGGCCCTGAACTGGAAACTGGTATAAAAACTAGTTATGACAAATGAAAAATACAATGGACCAAAATATATTAAATGCCTTTAAGGGAAAGAACAAAAAGAATTAAGGCAGAACAAATGCATCTGGGGACATGTAATTGGAAACCTAAACATTCACTGGGCCAGGGAAACCCAGAAAGTCATAAGTCAGGTGGAGGGAGGGGGGGACCCCTTGATGAGATTAAGCAGAGAAAACCAAAATGGCTGTGTTAACAAAAAGATTGAGGCAATATCTACAGACACAATCTGTCCAACTGTTTTCAGTGAATGACTGGTTACTGGCTAAGTTAGCGATTGGTTGTTCTTCTGATTTAATTAAAATGCTCAAACCTGGGTGAGTGTGTGTGTGTGGTAAAAATAGCTTGAAACTAGTTGGGTTACACGTGCACAATAGGGTATTCTATCCCACAATGGACTGAAAGGTCTTTCAAAGACATTTCTAGTAAATAGATTTACATTCTAAAATGCTTTGCTTTATAAAATAGCAAAATACAGGGAATTCAGAAAATATCAGTTTAAATAATTCTGGTAAGAAGGGATTTCAAGAAAGAAAAATTAGCTAATATAGAAGCTGGGTGAGTGTTTATGCAGGCAGAAAACCCCCCAGAGAGATAAAAGTTATTTAGCATTTAAGATGCCTGATGTGAGACCAAAAAAGGAAAATCTAGATATTAAGCAAATAAATAAATCCTGTCTTTTTCCTCCTCAATGGAAAGCAGAACAAACTGACATTATGGTCATTTTATCTTCAAAAAGCCAAAATCTTATTACCAAAAGAGCAAAAATATATCATGAAAAATCTAAAATATTTCCAGGTTCTAATCATTGGTGCAATGATTTCAAATGTTTTATACTCTAAAGCTGCTACTATTTAACAATGTCAATAGCTAACAATAGGACAAAACACTCAAATGCACACTGGCTGTCACATACCCCTAACCTGAGACTGATAGCACCCCTCTCTAACCAGGATTTTCTCCTGACCTCCCAGTTCTAACTAAAGAGGCACAGTTCTGAAACTCAGAGTTATCTTTAACTCCTCAAATCACAGAGGTGTCTTGGGGTCTTCATCCTTGTTCTCCTACTTGCCATGCAGTCAATCACCAAGTCATACAGACTTTAATTCTGAAAACTTTCTCCCATGTTTTCTATCTTCACTCCCTCATTTGGATCTTGATTTTTTTTTTTTTGAGGGATAAGGAAAACTTTTTCTTTTTCTTTTTTTTTTAATTATTTTTTATTGTGAGGAAAACTTTTTCATTATGGTTATTTATAGCAGTAGGTAAAAACCAGGGTGGAAGGTAAAGAATTAGAAGCTAGACTTCTCCGACTATATCTTGTTTTATAGATTTTTCTTTGGCAACATGTAAATATTTTACAAAATTAGAAAACAAATTACATTTAATAACAAAGCTAAAATTCAAAAGCAAAATTAACCAAATGGATCTAAGTATGTATCAGCTTAATAACATACCCCCACAGAAGGGAACTGTTTAAAAAAACTTTAAAACACAGTAATTGGACAGCTTTTGATTCATTCTTATCTGTAGTTTTGCACGAGCCTACTCTTCTCAGCTCCCCACTCTGACCCATCACACATTATGACCAGATTGCTCTTTTTGAGAGCAAGCTCCCAGACTGGGCTGGGACAAGGGTGACACAAGTGGAGTGTTCACCATGGGTGCAAATTTTCAGGGGGTGTCAAAACACTCAGTAATCAAGATAAATATTATTCTAATACAATATTTTTAAAAATCAAAATCAATGCCAAAGAAACCCATGATGAACAAAATATTTAAAAAATTAAATAAAGAACAGGATTCAACCCAAGTTTGCACAATTCTGTCTCATTCACTTTATCCTAATCCTATTCCTGGTTTCAATCAAACTCTATTTACAAAAACAGCAAAAGAGGGACTGGGAGCTGCAGTTTGCTGATTTTATTTTTTTAAATATTGCATTATAATATTATTTATCTTGATTACTGAGTGTTTTGGTGCCCACTTAAATTTTGCACCTAAGGCGAGGGCTCCTCTGGCTTCATCCTAGTGCCAGCCCTGCCCAACGGTTCATCAAATCAAGTCCAAATTCCTCATCCTGGCATTTCAGGATTTCTTAACATGGGAGGTAGTATGGTTTAGTGATTCATGGGCTTTGAGCTAGCCAGTCCTAAGTGCAAATCCTGGCTCTGCTGCTCACCAGCTGTGGCAAGTTTGGGCAAGTGACTTCACCTTTTGGCTTCTCAGTTTCCTTATCTGTAAATGAGGTGTATGCACCATTTACAGGAGACGTTATCCTATTTGTCCAGTCTCACTAGTCCACTGCTGCAAAAATGCACAGCTCTTTATGAATTGGTTCATATACGTGTTCTCATTTAAACCCAATACTAACCATGTCAGGATGATATGCTGCTGCTTTCTCCAGCCTAAACCTCCTTCCTCCTAAACCCAATAAGTTAAAATTGTAGCCAACTTTCAAAGCCAGCTCAAAACCACTTGTGTGAAACCTTTCCTAAGTTCCTCACAACCATCCAACAGTAACAAACACACATTGAGGGCCTACTGTGTAGCAGTCATTTGCGTGAACATGACAGAGGTGAGCCCCACTCTCAGGGACAGGGGAATCTAATGGCAAAAAGGAACAAATAAACTATAAAAGCACATAAAATACTTTCAATTAATTATAACAAAATCAATATGATCATATTTTAATCAAATCAAGTATAATTAAATTAATTATAATACACTTAAAAATAATCCCAGGCATTGAACACAGTAATTCAAAGGTCCTGAGGCACAAGAGCTTGGTTTTTCTGTTTGAAGAACTTAAAGAAGGCTGAAGGGAGAATGGCAAGACGCACTTTTCTTTGAATTAAGTAACTTTCATATGTGTTTCTTATGATCATTATCTCTTTCCACTTTATATCCTGGTGAACTGTACCTTTGTCTGGTTCCAATATTGGAGAAAGTTAAGAGCATGGGTTTTTTTTTTTTTTAAAGATTTTTATTGGGGAATTGGGGCATGGGGACAGCGCTGGGGAATTGGGGGAAGAGAAATAGATAAGTTGCTGTCCTTTTGTTCTTCAGTCTAGTTGTGGAGGATGTTGCTTCACTGGCCCAAGTTGGCACCATCATTGTGCTCTTCTCGGGCGAGGCAGATCAGTCGCCACTTCTGGACGGCTGCTCACTGCGGCTGCTGACCGCTCACGCTGGCTGCTGGCTACACACGGTAGCCCATGGCAACCCACTGCCACAGGGGCTGCAGCCTCCGGCGACTCACGTCAGCCCAGCTCCAGGTTGAGCTGTTGTTCAGCATCTTAGCTGTAGAGGGCAGAGTCACTGGCCCTCATATGCGGGATCCAAACCGGTGCCCTCTGGCATCCCAAGCCAGGTCTTAACCATCGCGCCACTCAGCCAGCAAGAGTGTGGGTTTCTTAACCAGGCTGTTTGATTTAAATCCCGGCTCAGCCACTTATTACCTAGAAGACCATGGACAAGTTTAAACCACTCTAAAGATTATTTTCTTGATTTGTAAAATGGGAGTGGTGGTAATAGGACATGTCTCAGGGGGTTGTTGTGAGGATTAAACAATGAATACATGTGAAGCATTTAGAACAACACTGGTGCACAATGAATGCTACGCAGCTGTTAGTTATTGTGATTATCATAACTATTGCAATAGCCTGTAAGTTCCTCTGGGATGGCTTGTCTTTGTATCAATGCAGAAACTTGCACAGTGCTTTGCAAATAATAGGCTCTCAAAATATGTGCATTGAGTTTTTTGGGGAGATAACCAAGATGGCGCAGTAGGTAAATGCTGTGTTCACCGTCTCTCACAACCACATAAAAATTACAACTAATCTACAAAACAACCATTGTTGAGAATCTCCTAAAATCAAGCTGAACTGAAGCCTTTCAACTAAAGACACACAGAAGAAGCCACCTCCAGACTGATAGGACAGGGCAGAAATGTGGAATGGGCTGGTCCTATACCTGTGTGTGACCATTAAAGATCAAGAGTGCTATTTTGGCTGTGGGGGTCCCTCCTCATCCCCTAGAAGGGCGAGCAATCCCAGCCCCACTCCAGCCCAGGCTTCCAGTGCTGGGGAGAGAAGACCCCATAATTTTTGGTTGTGAAAACCAGCAGAGATTGCGACTGAGTGAGACAGTGCGGCTGCACTCACAGGTGCCCCTCTTAAAGGGACCATGCGTGGACTTACCCACCAATGGAATCACTTGTTCTGAGCTCCAGTGCTGGGGCAGCAGCTGAACAGGTGGCAGGAACAAACGGTGGAGAATTGAATTGTCTGGCTTGGGACTGGGGCTGAAGAGGCATCTTTCTCCTGGACGGGGTGCTGGCGGAGGCCATTGTTTCTTTGTTGAGCTCTTCTCCTCCTGGTGTGCGAACACAGGTGGCTGCCATTTCTGAGTCTCTGCCTTTAGTTTTCCCTGCCCTGGTGATTAGAAACCTGCCCCCACTCCCAACTTTCGGTCACATGCAGGCTGCTTTCAGTGGCTTTTTCATGTAGACCGCCTGCCTTGGCTCAAGCTACAGACTTTCCAAGGGTCTCTCAAGGTTCGCGGAACCCAGACAAGCAGCATCTGGCTTGAGAATGTCCTGTACCTCTGGATGAGCAGCCCTAAGCCGGTATTAGCGGCAGCTGGCCTTGGTTCATAGCTTGATCTCTCAAGGTGCTGTCAAAAACAGCATTGAGAGAAGCCACCTGCAGATTTCTTTCTGGCCCCTGCTGGGTGGCCCCTGCTGGGGCACAGGCTGTGGCTTACCTTGACCTATAGCAGATCCCCTCCAAGGTGGTTCTGGGGCTGGCACCCCCAGTGGCCAGCTTCAAAACAAGCTGGGGCGTCATCCAGGTGCCTCCTAGTACAATACACTGAAGGGGCAGATTGGGCAGGCACCAGAGTCCTGCTAAGGCAGACCCTGCTACCTAGGACCAGTCCCTGCACAACTCTTCCACTGTAGTCTAGGACAGTCCTCACAACTAGTGAGCCCAAGGGTCAGTCCCTCACATTGATGTGCAGTTATCAACCAAGGCTCAACTACAAGAGGAGGGCACACACAACCCACACAAGGAACACACCTGGAGTGCATGGCTCAGGTGACCAGAAAGACTGTGCCACTGAACCCCATAGCACACCTACAAATAAGGCCACCCTACTAAGATTGGAAAACATAGCAGCCCTACCTTATACATAGAAACAAACACAGAAAGGCAACCAAAATGGGGAGACAAAGAAACATGTTCCAAATAAAAGAACAGAACAAAGCTCCAGAAAAAGAATTAAGTGAAACAGAGATAAGCAATCTATGAGATGCAGAGTTCCAAACACTGGTTATAAGAATGCTCAGTGATCTCAGGGAGAACTTTAACAGAGAGATAGGAAGCATAGAAATGGGGATGAAACCCATAAGAAAAAAAACAGTCAGAAATAAAGGACACAATAACAAAAATGAATATATTCCAGGGAATCAACAGTAGATTAGATAAAGCAGATGATTCAACCAGCGATGTAGAAGATAAGGTAGCAGAAAACACCCAAACAGAATAGCAAAAAGAAAAAAGAATCCAAAAATTTGAGGAGAGTTTAAGGGGCCCCTGGGACAATATCAAGCATACCAACATTCACATTATAGGGGTACCAGAAGGAGAAGAGAGAGAGCAAGGAATTGAAAACCTATTTGAAGAAACAAAGACAGAAATCTTCCCTAACCTGGTGAAGGAAATAGACATTCAAGCCCAGGAAGCACAGAGAGTTCCAAAAAAGATGAATCCAAAGAGGCCAACACCAAGACACATCATAATTAAAACGCCAAAGGTTAAATACAAAGAAAGAATCTTAAAAGCAGGAGGAGAAAAGCAGTTAGTTACCTCCAAGGGAGCCCCCATAAGACTGTCAGCTGATTTCCCAACAGAAACTTTGCAGGCAAGAAGGGAGTGGCAGGAAATAGTGAAAGTGATGAAAAGCAACGACAAACAACCAAGATTGCTCTACCCAGCAGGGCTGTCATTTAGAATTGAAGGACAGATGAGGAGCTTCCCAGACAAGGAAAAGCTGAAGGAGTTCATCACCACCAAACCAGTATTACAAGGAATCTTAGCGGGACTTCTTTAAGATAGGAGGGGGAATAAAGATGGGTGAAAGGGGAAGGGATCAAGAAGTACACATTGGTTGTTATACAGTAGTCATGGGGATGTAGGGTATAGCATAAAGAATAGAGTCAATAATATTGTAATAACTAGGTATGGTGCCAGATAGGTACTAGATCTAGCAGGGTGATAGATGGGAATGGGGTTGGGGGCAGGGTGAAGAAGGTGAAGGGATTAAGAAATACAAATTAGTAGTTACTACAGTATGGGGAATATAATCAACAATGTTGTAAAGATCATGTAAGGTGCCAGATGGGCACTGGACTTATCAGGGGGACTATGTCATAGACTGTGTAGATGCCTGACCAATGCACTATACACCTGAAGCTGAAGTAGAATAATATTGAATGTCAACTATAACTAAATATATAGGGATATATAGTCACGGAATGTGGAGTACAACATAGGGAAGATAGTTGATGGTAGTGTAATAGCTATATAACTTGTCAGAGGGGTAGTAGCTTTGGGAGAGTTATCACTTTATGAGCGGTTTAAATGTCTATTACTTTGCTTTATACACATGAAATTAATTTTAAAAATTATTTTAAAAACCTGTGCATTGAATCTAGCCATAGATGAAACAGAAGACTGATACTTTTTTATAAACACCAGTGATGTGATGATTATAATAGAGCCATGATTCTTTATTTGGTATCTTCTTTTCTGTGCTTTCATTTATTATCAATTAAAAGAAATGACCTGCAAGGAAGGCTCAGGCTAAAACAGCATTTAACAAGGGCCACTAGCATAGACTTTTAATATGGACCTGAAACCAACACTACTCAATGTTAACATTATCTCTTTAGTCCTCAGTTGGGACTCTTAGAATTTAGGCTATGTTAAATGATGACTTTTTTTCTAAAAAATTCTATGTTCACTAACACTGCTGATAGATCTAGCCTAAGCTTTTGTATTCACTTCCTTTAGGAGGTTGCAGAAACTTCCCATCATCAGGGATGGGTTTTTCTTGGCCAAGAGATCTAAATGTTATAGAGCATTTCTTACCATGACCTATGATATAGGAGCATAGGTGTGTATGATACACTGTAGATTACGTAGTCTCAGTCAACTTTTCAGATAATTTGGAATCTTAAAGAATATACTTCCAGGGGATGGCTGAGTGGCTCAGTTGGTTAAGAGCTCGCTCAAGAGTTTGAGCTCTGAGCAACAGAGGTTTGAGTCCCGGCCCGAGCTGTGCAGCCGCTGAGCTGCCAACAGGTGACAGGATGGCTCAGCTAAATATATATATATATATATATATATATATATATATATATTTCCAAGTGTTTTGAAATTCCTTTTATAAATGAAACTCCAACAATCCTCCCATATTTATTCCCAGTTGCTTATCCAAACTCAAAGTGTACTAATGGCTAATTGAGAGAGGCGGCACAGTGGAGTGGAAAGAGTAGAGACAAGGATTCATATCCCAGCTCTGCTATATAACTGTGGTGTGGTTTGACTCTACTTATGTAACCTCTTTCTGTCTCACTTCTTCATCTGTAAAAATAAATACTTATTTCATAGCATTAGTGTGAGGACCAGATAAAACACACACACACACACACACACACACACACACACACACACACAGCCCAGGGCTTATATATGTTATTTTCTTAGAGCTGCTGTAACAAATTACCACAAACTTGGTGGCTTAAAAAAACAGACATTTATTCTGTCACAGTTTTGGAGACCAGAAATTTGAAACCATTATCACGGGGTCAAAATCAAGGTGTTGGCAGCATTGTACTCCATCTACAGGCTCTAGAGGAGAATCAGTTCCTTGCCTCTCCCAGCTTCTTGTGGCTGCCAGCATTCTTGCTGGCTTGTGGTGGCATCACTCTAATTTTTGTCTCCATGGTCATGTTGCCTTTTCCTCCTCTGTCTAACCTCCCCCTGCCCTGTCTTATTAAGGATCTATGTAATTGCATATTAGACCCATCTGGATAATACAGTGTAATTTCCCCATCTCAAGATCCTTAAGTTAATCATATCTGCAAAGATACTTTTCCATATAAATTAACATTTACAGATTGCAGGCATTAAACTCTGATATCTTTGGGGGGGGCATTATTTTAGCCTACCACAAAAAAACACCATAATGGGTATTTAATAGATTGCCTATTATTATGATAATTATCAGTGAGCCTTGAATTAAAAAAAAAAACCCGGAATTAGGCATCTGATAAAATATGTACTAGTGGTACAACATTAAAAATATAGTTCAAAATATATTTAGAGTTTTTCTTTTTTGTGTATCACAAAGGTGATTAATAAGTTAATTAAAATAGAAAATACTTTAACCCGCTTTGTATAGTAAAATGTAGTCGTAAATTGTGAGGGTATTAAATGACCCCACCACCACTTCCTATATGACCTTAGACATATTATGTAATCTTTCTAGGCCTCAGTTCCTTTTTTTGTCAACTGGGGACAACCATAGTCATAGGGTTGTCATAACGATTAGATAAAGTAATTCATGAACAAACAGCCTTGCACAAAGGAAGTGCTCTCCAAATGGTAGTTCTTATGGATTTCAAAAATAAATGTACCAGCAAAACTCTGGGCTAACCTTTCTCACTTTTCCCCCACTGTTATTATGAAGATGTATTAAAAGACATAAATGTCAGTTGCCTGAGGAATTGTTTTAGTTTGTATCTATATTGATCTCATATTTTATCTTGGATTTGACCAAATTTCTTCCAGAGTTGAAATCTCAGATCCCGTTTTAATTTTCCTGATGGCTGCTGAGCTTTCAGGAGTAACGTGCAGCTTCCTCTTTATTTCAACTCTTTCAGCCTCAAATCCTTAGGGGTCCTGAGCATGGTCTCAAGTCTTATAGCAAAGTAGACTTGGCTTAATGTTAGCTCCGTAACTGACTTTTGCAAACATCTGATGATGAAATAATTGGCCAATTCAAAGTCGGATTGCTGGGCCAACCAAGTGGCTCAGTTGGTTAAGAGCTCGCTCAAGTGTCTGAGCTCTGAGCAACAGCAATTCGATTCCTGGCCCCAGCTGAATTGCCAACAGGTGGCAGGATGGCTCAGCTGAAAAAAAAAAAAAAGCAAAGTCGGATGGCTAAATATTGCAATATAAAGTCTTGGGGATTAATTTGTGTGTATATGTTATAAGTCCCTTGTAAGAAGACTTCCTATGTCCTATGTCTTACAAAGAAGAGTTATTAGAAATAACTTGTCTAGGGGCATGCAGCTTGTTGGGGGGCAGAGCAGTACCTTGCTTTTCCTCACTCTCAGGATGGAGAATTGTCTACTCTCGCATAAGCTGCTTTTAATACTTTCTTTTTTCCTTTTGCTCTTACATGTCACCTTTCTTCATCAGCTCCTGTCCATAGGCTAGATGTGCTTATAGCCTCAGCAGTCAGGTGATAGGAGCAAGAATTCTCCCTACACTACATGTATATCATGATATACAAAAGAGGAAAACTGGGAACAAAGCAGAGTTTAGGTGGTTGAATTATACTGACATCTCTTAGGTTTAGTAACATTGTTCATACAAAGCATTCTTTGTAGTATGAGTAGATATTCTTATTTCCTTTTATAAAATACTATTATGTGGTTGAATTTTTCCTCAGTCCTGGCCCTGTGTAGATAATGGGACTCCTCAGTACATCCAAGAAGGAATAAATCTTTAAAAAGCATTCCAAAGAGAATGAAGTGGACTATTTTTATATTATGTATTAATGGGGGAAAAACTTCAGAAATTCTTGGCACTAGCTTTCGGTGAATATTACAGCAATGAAAAGTAGCATTAGGTAATCTACAATATTATGCTATTAGACATGTGTGCACACATGCTTATGCATACATTTAATTTAATCTACAAGATTTTGATTCAATGTATGGTTTTACCAACTAACATCCTATGAGTTGAGGCATAAAATCAAAACAACAACAACAATAGCCACCATTTGTTAAGCACTTACCATATGCTAAGACCTGTATGATGATCTTGTTTACCCTCATAATCTATGAGACTGCTGTTTATTTTTAATACATTTTAGCTCCATTTTACCTCGTCCATGCATAGACGAGGGCTTAGAGACAGAAGTATCTTACCAAAAGTCCTGGTGGAACTGGTGTTTGAACCCAAGTCTGGCTTCAAAACCCATGATCATGACACTATTCAGGGCTTTATTTGCCTGTAGCCCCTATATCCAGTGTTCTTGTCTCTGTCTGTTAGCCATACCTGAGTCATTAAAATGCTTAGTGATGCAGTCATTTCTAATACACATTCCCCAAAGTGTGTAGTGAAAACACAACATGTACTCATGACAATGTGAATAGGCACCATTTCAGATGTGAAGTGGCTCATGATGCAGGTCAGCAGAACACTTGTTTGAAGCCAGTGTGACCCTTGCACACACATCACCTAAAGCCTTCTCTGTGTCTGACTAGCTAGACCACATTTGCTGTCACTAACTTGCCACCCTGCAGGGTTCTTTCATTAAGTTTAAAGAGCTAAGAAATCAGTGAAATTACTGATAAATGCATAAGAGGGCAGGAGGACATTTTATTGTTATTTTAAAATGCTTTATTGAGTTCACACAGAGAAATATTTTATTTATGAATTTAATATAAATGCCATGAAATATATGCAAAAATACGTGAAACCTATGAACAAAATATTAACACTACTCAAGTTCCATATGGTTTAATTTTACCAGTATCCCCTGGGTTCCATGGGAAGAATTTCAGCATAACAATTATTTTCAGTTCAATGCAAAAAAATATTGACTGAGCTTCTGCTGTATCCTAGGCACTGAATCTATATGAATGAATAAGACATATATGACTGCCCTCTGTCTTCTAACTACATATAAAATGGTCCTTAGTAATCTTTCTAATATAAATTGAAAATCTGTATGTAGTTCTGTATTTTATTTATTTATTTATTTAAAAGATTTTATTGGGGAGTTGGGGAAGGGAACAGACAAGTTGCTGTCCTTTTGTTCTTCAGTCTAGTTGTGGAGGATGTCACTTCACTGGCCCATATTAGTATTATCATTACGCTCTTCCCGGGTGAGGCAGTCACTCACTGGCCACTGGACGGCCACTCACAGTGGCTCATGGAAGCTCACGAAAGCTCACTCCAGCTGCTGGCCTGCCCCATTGCAGCCTACGCCATTGCTGGCCACTCATGGCAGCTCAGTTCCAGGTCAAGCTGCTGTTCACCATCTTAGCTGTAGAGGGCAGCATCACTGGCCCTCATGTGAGATCAGAACCAGGGCCCTGCTGCTCAGAGCTGGCGTCCCAAGCCAGCTCTTAACCAACGCACCACTCAGCTGGCCCTGTATGTAATTCTATATTTAAAAAATTCCCAAACCCTAAGTTAAGTAAAAGGGCTCTTTAAATATCCTTATATACTATTATTTCTAATTACCTATTACTATGTTACATACAGAGGGTGCCAAAAAATATATGCACATTTTAAGAAAGGAAAACTGTATTAAAATTGTAACACTCAATATATACCAATAACAAAAGATGAATACAATTCATGTTTGACTTCTGCAATTACAAGAGGTGCTCAAAGTGGTTACCATCAGTGTCCAGACACTTCTGATTATGGAAAACTACTGCTTGAGCAACGCTGACCAAAGTGTCCACTTGTATACATATTTTTGGCACCCCTAGTATATTATGTAAATATATAATGTAATATTATAATATAATATAATATAATATAATGTAATATGTAGCTATATGTTATTATTAGTTATGTGTTATAGTATAATTACCCAAAATGTTGGTATTATTATAGAGGCGAGAACTTGAGAGCCTATAGGTATTACTAATTGAGCATAGCACTAATTCCTGATGTGTTGAGACTTAGCCTCAGAATCCTTCTCAACACAGAACTCCAAGTAGCCATTATTGGATTTGGCTTATGAGTTCCACCCAATCCTAAGGTTTTTCACTAAATACGTGAAATGTCACCCATTTAGTGTATATACTATTGAGGCTTTACTAACATTCACCATTCATTCCACAAAGATTTATTGAGTAATAGAAAGCTAATGTCATGGAATGCATGCCATGTGCCAGGCACAGTGCCCAGTGCTCTTCTTGTATTATTATTTAATGCTCATAAAAACCCAAGCAGGTAAAGGCAGTTAGTTGTGACTATCCACTGTAGTGTACAGTTATAGATTAGTTTCGTTGTGTTTTTGTTCTTGCCCAGCACCCACCTTCCTTTCATTTGCAAGCAGCTGTTTCTTCCAAGAACTATCTCAGTCTATGTAGTGATGTGAGATTGACCACCCCCAGCTCCAGCAGCAGGCACATGACTCAAGGCTCATGAAAACATGCATTGTACTGGCCACAGCAGTTGGCTTAACGTTGGGCTGGGCCTCAAGCTGGATCAGGTCAAGGGATCTGATCCCTTGAGAGCCACTCTGGGACTTTTGCTGGGACTCTTGGCAAACAGGTACTTCTTCCATTGGGTTTGTTAAAACTGTTTTGATAGAAACTGTGAGCTAGCTGTTGTGACCATCTTGCCCCTTCCTGGGAAATCCTGGGAAGATCCTGGCTGATAATGTGGCTAACACGGAGGAAAGCAGAACTCAGACATAGAGAAACAGCTTTCATGCCAGAGTTTGAGAACCTTAAACTGGCCACATCTGAAATGAGCTCTTCAGCTTTCTGTCTTTACCCTTGCAGTTATGCAATTATGATAGCTAGTAAATCTCAGTGTGTGTGTGTGTGTGTGTGTGTGTGTGTGTGTGTGTGTGTTTAATAAACCAATTTTGTTTTTTTTGTCTTACAACCAAAAGACTAACTCAACTTCAGTTTACACATGAAAATTCTTAAACTATAGAAGGAAAATAATTTGTTCAAGGTTACACAACTATTAATGGCAAAGCAGTCTTAGAATCAGACTTAGAATCAGACTTCATACCATGTTATTCCATTTGGGCACTCTGATAGAATTCTCTCTCAGTGCTCAAGACTGAAGGGTAAGGTATCAAAAGTGGAAGTTTTTTTTTTCTTATTTTTAATGATTCTTTTTTTTTATTGTGGCAAAATATACATAACATGAAGTTTACCATTTTAACCATTTTTTGAGAAATAAGGTATCTATCTTTTTTAAAAATTAGTTTCAGATGTACAAAACAACATAATGAATGTAAACATAATGTAAACAACATTTACACCCCTCACAAAGTGATAACCCAACCAAGTCTACTACCAGTCTGATATGGTACTTAGCTATTACAATACTATTGACTATATTCCCTATGCTGTACTTTACATCCCATGACTATATATGTATTTAATTATAGTTGACTTTCAATATTATTTTATATTAGTTTCAGGTGTACAGTGCAGTGGTTAGGCATTTATATAATCTGTGAAATGATCCCCCTGATAAGTCCAGTAACCATCTGACACCCTACATAATCTTTACAACATTGTTGATTACATTCCCTATACGGTATTTCATATCTCTGTGACTATTTTGATACTACCAGTTTGTACTTTCTAATTCCTTCACCTTCTCACCAATTCCCCAACTCCCTTCCCATCTAGCAACCATCAGTTTTTTCTCAGTATCTGTGAGTCTGTTTCTGTTTTATTTGCTCATTTATTCTGTGTTTAGATTTCACCTGTAAGTTCTCACTTATATGGTATCATATGGTATTTGTCTTTCTCAGTCTGACATTTCATTGAGCATATCTGAGGTGGAAGATTTTAGCTGCAACTTTCAAAATTGACCATAGTGAAGGGGAATGGGGGCCAGGAAGGAGATAGTCCCTGAGTATCCAGGGCCTAGAAAAGGGCTTTGTCATGTTAAAGGAGCGGAAAGTATGTATTTTCCACTTTGATGGTGATAGAGCTCTGGGAACATAAGCATTTTGCTTATGTTTGTGGCGGTTGGGTCAGAGCTTAATTTATAAACCAGCAAAGAAGAAATAGTCCTCTAGGTCTCAGGATATATGGAGAGCTCACGAAAAGATTATTTTATCAGAGTCCTTGATAACTCAGGAACTACCTTTTTAGAAAATCACATTAGGCTAAAATTAAAGGACATCATCTAACATGTTGCCATTTGACTTTCTTAAATCATTTAATCCAAAAGGTAACAAAATAGATGCTACAAAATAGATACATAAATCTTAGAAAATTCTAAAAATTCTGCAGGTATTAGCTAACTTATACAGCCTATATATATTCTCAAATCCAAAAACTTTTAAATAACTCAAACTCTTAGTGGAACTAAGTGAAAAGTGCCCAATTAATCATTTATTAAATTTGGTTGTTACCAAAATAAAAATAAAATCCTCTAACCCAGCCCTCAGAGAACATAGATCATATTCAACATGTGTAAACTTGGTGGGTTTTCATGTATTTGGTAATGTATACTCATTGCTTCAGTTTTAGAAAACAAAAACAAGGTTCATTTAATAATTTAAATCTTTCTAAGAAATTTCTCAGTCTCTCAATATTTTCAAATGTTTTCTAAAGTAATTTGAATCAATTGTCTTTTTTTTTTCTGGTTTAGGATATCTGAAAAAAATATAAAGAAGTTGGGAAGAAGTAATCCAAAATAGAACATCATTTTTCTGACATTATTTCTGCTGAGAATTGGTGGGAAGATAAAGCATGTCTGGAGGCACAGGGATGGATTCAATGACTTCTTGAAGTTCTTGGCAACTGGATATGTCTAGGATTATGATTATGTTTGTTTATTAACATTTATACAGGGCCATTTTAGTTGATTAGCACAATGTAATTACTAAAAATCTGCAGCTAAAAGTTCTGGGAAATGTTTACATTGCTAGGAAAGGCTAGATATGATATCATTTCTGATTTTCAATAACTTAATTAAAATAAACAAGCATATTACCTCCATGTTACAATAGTCTTTTCTCATAGCTTCCAACATGATGAAAAACTGTCTGATTGCTTAATGTTGGCACAATGAGAATTTGCAATCTCAAGTTCTTTGCTAATACTTATAGAACTCTTCTCTGTCCATAAAATGAGAACGATATATTCTCTTAAAGTGAAGGAGTCATGGATGATGGGAACATGATTGCCTGTTTGCTCTCTTCTAGTCCCTGATGACTGTAGTGTTATGACCACTGCCTCCCTCTGGCCAGGGCCAGACTCAGTGGAAACTGAGAGGGCAGTGGCCTGTGAAGTGGATCAGAAGAGGGGACCCTTAACCAGACAAACGACTGTCTGTGTTTTTAAAATTCTTGCTTTAGAGACCCTTTGAGATAGACTTTATTCCTTGTTAAAATTCAAATTACTCTAAAAATTTGCCCATTAAGCGTTGTCAGTCACAAATAAACAAGTATAGATAAATTTTTCACATCACATCTTTAGAGCAGTGGTTCTCAAAGTATAGTCTGGGGACCCCAGAAATCCCCAACATTTATTCGGGGGTGCTGTGAGATCAAAAGTATTTTAATAATAATACTAACACACTGTTTGCAATGTTCACTCTCCTTCTTTCTCCAGTGTACAATGGAGTTTTCTAGAAGTTATATGACATGGGATATTGCAACAATTTGAATGAAGAAGCCAATATGAGAATCTGGCTGTGTTCTATTAAGCCAGATATTAAAGAAATTTGCAAAAGTGTAAAACAATATCACTCTTCTAATAATTTTTTGTTTTGGAAAATAATATTTTCCAAAATATTATTTTTATCAAAATATTTTATTTGTGTTAACAGTTCATGGATTTTATTTTTTAAATAAAGAAGTAAGTAAATATTTTACTTTTTTCTCAGTTTTAATTTCTAATATGGCAAATATCAATAGATATAACCCACATAAACCTAAGTTGTTTGGGGTTTTGAATAATTTTTAAGTGTGTAAAGGAGGGGTTTCTGGTCAAGATGATGGAATAGGTAAACACTGCACTTGCCTCCTTTCATAGTCATATTAAAATTAAAATTACAACTGAACTATAGAACCACCATCATTGAGAACTGCCTGAAGTCTAGCTAAACAGAAGTCCTACAATGAAAGACATACAGAAGAAGATACCTTGAGACTTGTAGGAGGGGTGAAGATGCTGAAAAGGGCTGCTCTCACACCCATGTGTGGTGGTTAAAAATCAGGCGATATCTTGGCTTCAGAGGTCCCCCCAGAAAAGTGAGGGGTTCCAGTCCCACACTAGGCTCCCCAGTCCAGGATTCCAATATCAGGGAAAGAGGTCCTTATAACTTCTGGCTGTGAAAACCAGCAGAGATTGTGGCTGAGTAAGATGGAAGGCAGCTGCAGTCCCAAGTGCTCCACTTAAAGGGCCCAAAGGTAGACTTACTAGCTGATGGAGAGAGTCACTTGCTCTGCGCTCCAGCACTAGGGCAGCAGCTTGAAAGGTGCCAGGGACATATATGAGGAACTGGATTATCTGGCTTCAGGACAAGGGATGGAGGGGCAGCTTTCTCCAAGACAGAAGTGCTGGCAGAAGCCATTATTTCTGTGTTCAGCCCTCCCCTCTCCTGGTGTGCAGATGCAGGTGGAAGCCATATCTCAGTCTCCATCAACCTGGCTAACACTGTTCACCCCACCCTAGTGATTCCCTGAGACCTCTCCCCATCCAAGCTGCTTCTCCATGCAAACAGCTGATCTTGGCTCATGCTGTGAAGTTTCCTAAAAATCTATCAAAGGTTAACAAAACCCAAACAAGCAGTAGCTAGCTTTGGGGTGCCTCATACCTCGTGCTGAGAAGCCCCAAGCCCAGTACTAGCCACAGCCAGCCTCAGTTTAAGGTTGAGCCTCTTCCAGGTACCTACAAGCCCAGTGCAGGTGTCTGCCATCTGCAGATTGCTTTGTGGCTCATGCAAGGTGGCCATGGGCAGGGTACAGGCTGTAGCTGAACTCTGGCATGCATGGCGGCAGACTTCACACTGAGTCAGAGCACCTCCCAGCTGCCTCCATGGGCAACACACCCAAATGGCTGACTGGGCAGGCTCCAGAGCCCTGCTAAAGTGAATCCTGCTCTGTAGGTTCAGCCCCTACACCACAGCTCCTCCACTGTAGTCACAGCCAGTTCTCACAACAAATCAGCCCAAGGGTCAATCCCTCCCAATGATGTGCAAACAGCAACCAAGGCTTGACCACAATAAGATGGCACACACAACATACACAAGGGACACACTTGGAGCACCTGAATCAGATGATGAGGGAGACCGCACCAGTGGGCCCCACAAAACATCTACTAAGACTAGGAGACATAGTAGCCATACCTAATGCAAGAAACAAACACAGGAAGCAGCCAAATGGGAAGACAAAGAAACATGTCCCAAATGCAAGAATAGAACAAAGCTCCAGAAAAAGAAACAAACAAAATAGAGACAAGCAATCTACAAGATGCAGAATTCAAAACACTGGTTATAAAGATGTTCAATGAACTTAGGGAAAGAGGAGATGAACTCAGCAAGAACTTTAATAAAGAGATAGGAAACACAAAAATGGAGATAGAAAACATAAAAAAGAACCAGTAAAATATGAAGAATACAATAACTGAAATACATTAGAGAATACATTAGAGGGGACCAACAATAGATTAGATAAAGCAAAAGATTGAACCAGCCATTTAGAAGTTAAGGTAGCAAACAACACCCAATTACAACAGCAAAAACAATAAAAAAAATTGAGGACAGTTTAAGGGACCTCTGGGACAACATCAAGTGTACCAACATTTGCATCATTTAGGGTACTGGAAGGAGAAGATACAGAGCAAGGAATTGAAAACCTATTTGAGAAAATAATGATGGAAAATGTTCCTAACTTGGTGAAGGAAATAGACATACAATCCTAGGAAGTACAGAGTCCCAAAAAAGACAAACCCAAAGAGGCCCATGCCAAGACACATCATAATTAAGATGCCAAAGGTTAAAGACAAAGAAAGAATCTTAAAAGCAGCAAGAGAAAAGCAGTTAGTTACCTACAAGGGAGCACCCATAAGATTGTCAGTTGATTTCTCAACAGAAACGTTTCAGGCTAGAAGGGATTGGCATGAAATATTCAAAGTGATGAAAAGCAAGAAAAGCAAGGACCTACAATCAAGACTACTCTACCCAGCAAAGCTATCATTTAGAATTGAAGGACAGATAAGAACTTCCCAGACAAAAAAACGCTAAAGGAGTTCATCAACACTAAACTAATATTACAAGAAATGTTAGAGGGACATCTAAAACAAGAAGGAGGAGGAGGAGGAAGAAGAAGAGGAGGAGGAGGAGGAGAAATGAATAACAAAATGGCAATAACTACATATCTATCAACAATTACTTTCAACATAAATGGATTAACTGTTCCAATCAAAAGATAGGGAGGCTGAACAGATAAGAAAACAAGACCCTTATGTAGACCCTGCTTCACTTCACATCAAAAGACACACACAAACTGAAAATAAAGCGATGAGACAAAGATATTTCATGAAAATGGAAACAAACAAACAAAAAAAGCTGGGGTAGCAATATTTATACCAGACAAAATAGACTTTAAAACAAAGGCTGTAATAGGAGACAAAGAAAGACCCAGTAATCCCACTTCTGGGTATTTATCTGAAGAAATCCAAAACACTACTTTGAAGGGACATGTGCATCCATATGTTCACTGCAGCATTATTTGCAATAGCCAAGATATGGAGGCAACCTGGGTGTCCATCAATGGATAAATGGATAAAGAAGAGGTGGTACATGTGAGTATATACAACGAAACATTACTCAGCCATTAAAACAAATGAAATCTTGCCATAGACAACAACATGGATGGTCCTAGAGGGTAATGTGCTGAGTGGAGTAAGTCAGACTGAGAAAGACAAATGCCATATGATTTCACTTAAGTGTGGAATCTAAAGAACAACATAAACAAACAAATAAAACAGAAAAAAAATTCATAGATAATAGAGACTATTTTGAGGGTTGCCAGATGGGAGAAGGGTCCAGTGGGGGTGGGGTGAAAAAGGGGACAGGATTAAAAAGTACAAATTGATAGTTATAAAATAGTCATGGGATATAAAACATAGCATAAAGACTATATAGTCAGTAATATTTTAATAACTATGTATGGCGTCAGGTGGGTACTAGATTTATCAGGGTGATCACTTCATAAGTTATATGAATTTCTAATCACTATGTTGTACACCTGAAACAAATATAATATTGTATGTCAACTGTAATTGAAATTTACAGGGTTTTTTTTTTAAATGGTGTAAAGGAATCCAGGGACCACAACTGTTTGCTGTAGAGAATGTCAGAGTGGGAGGGGTGTTAGAAAGTATTAAGCCCTTTCAGCCCATTTACAGGTTGAAAACTGATCCCTAAAAATTGGGACAACTTACTTGGTGTTCTGGTTACCTATTGCTATGTTATCAACTACTCCAAAACTTAGTGGCTGAAAATACAACAATCATTTATTTTGCTCTCGAATATAAAATTTGGACTGAAACTGTAGAGAATGGCATCTCTGCCCCACATGATACGTGGGGCTTCAGCTGGGGTGACTCAAACATCTGAGGCCTGGAACAGCTGGAACTTGCTGAGCATCTCTCTCTGGTCTTCCCTAGTGGCTACTGGGGCTTCCTCACAGAGTGAGCATTCCAAGAAGCTGGGGTGAAAACAGCAAGGCTTCCTCTGACCTAACCTAGGAAGCCTCACAGGCTTCTACCACATTCTATTGTTTAAGCCAGTCACCGAGACCAGACCAAATGCAAGGGGAGGGAATTCAGATTCCATCTCTCAATGGGAGGGACATCAAAAAATTTGCAACCATCTTTAATCTATCACACGTGAGGTTGTAGAATTAGCATTAGAAGAACTGAAATTAGAATTCATGTCTCTTGATTCTTAGTGCAGTACGACAGTTTTGACAGTGCTGTGTATGAGGATGAAAAGTAAAAAAGCAACGTGTGGGGCACAGTGAATGTGAATGAAAGACATTTCAGGGTGAACTCTAAGCACCCACGTGAGTAACATGAGCTTTTGAGAGCCTGAAAGGGAGGCTACTAAGGAGGACAGGGGTCATGGACTCTATGATACAGAAGAGAACTTCATTCTTTCTTATGATGCTCAGCTTTCCTCAACAACCTCTCCACTAGTTGCCTCTGTTTTTACGACTGCAGTTTTGATCTGTGGGGTAGCCTACTTCACCTCTGGGGAGCTCTGACTATTACAGTGTTCTTCCACAGAATGGAAATCTGTTTCCCAATTGCTCTTTCAAAGTACTGTATTTTCCCATTATAAGACGCACTGTTTTTTGAAAATTTTTCGGTCTAAAAATTGGGTGCGTCCTATACAGTGGTTGTAGGAGCGCAAAAACAAGCGCAAAAAAAGTGGGAAATGCAAGTAAAAAAAGTCTACAACCACTGTATAAGATGCACCCAGTTTTTAGACCCCAAATTTTTTGAAAAAGGGTGTGTCTTATACATGGGAAAATACGGTATTCTCCAAGAAGTATTTAAGCAACCCATTGTTGACAAGCACCCTCACCACATTCTATGCACTCTATTGTCATCCATGCACACTAATAATGCATTGCGCAGATCTAAACTCCTAAATATTTTTCATTGATGCTCTGTTGACCATGCTTCTCCCATGTGCTTTTTTTGCTCATTTTTGAATCGGCTGTGGAGATTAACATTTACATTTTTATCTCACTAGGGTCAACTTGCCAATATCTTTCTGAATCCAGACTCTCTCACTACGACTATTCATTATCTCACTTAGCTCCATTTACTCTGAAGGTTTAACTATTTGTTCTATACTTTTATCTAAATCATTGATAAAAATGTTAAACTAGACAGAGCCTTGTGTCACTCCACTAGAGACCATCCTCTATGCTGACGTCAATTTACTAATCAGTATCCTTCGGGTTCATTTATTCACCTAACTGTTGTTAATTCATCTAATAGTCCTATCATTTAGCCCATATTTCTCCATCTTGTCCACAATGATATTATGATAGGCCTGGACAAATGCCCTGCTGAAGTCCAGATATATTATGTCTGCTGCAGTTGGCTGCGCTCTAAATCCACTATCCCTGTCAGAGGACATGAAGCAAATCTGACTCTTCTTCAAACACACCACGCACTTTGATGACTCTGAGGCTTTCCTCATGTTTTCTCTGCCTAGAATCTTTTTCTCTTCCACCTCACCTGGCTATTTTTATTGCTCATATGTCACCCCCTTGCTGAAGTTTTATTCCTTGACTCCAGGCATAATTATTTCATGCCTGGTTTATTTCCCCAAAGCTCTTTATACATAATATCATGTCTAGTTGTTTATGCCTCCTTCCCTCTCCCTCATCTAGAATGAGCCATGTCTTATTTAATAAATGTATGATGACTTTAATTCAAGTAGACCCTGGTGCCTGCTGACCATCACTTCCTTTCCAAATACTCATAAATCACTCATTCCAAAATCCAATCTAGGACCCACAATGTGGTCTCTAATACCAATTCCCACTAAAAAGAACCAGGGCTCCTTTGAGAAGTGGCTGATCCCAGGTCTAGGCAAAAAGTGTAAAAGACAAGCCTGGGAAATCTTGCCTACCAGCTAGCAAGGAAGCCATCAAAGACCATTAGGGTCCTGTCAAAAGAACTGAGAAGCCAAGTAAAGAGGTTTCCACTGTTCACAGTTTGGATAATTTGAGCACAAACAAGAATAGTTACTGCAATGAAAGAAAATACATAAAATATATTTAGACCAATGAATTCATAATGCTGAAAAAAAAACACCCAAAAAACAAAACCAAAAAAATCCCACTTTGAAGGGCACCAGTAAACAAACTCATTCTGAAAACTCATAAAGAAAAATAATTCAGCATTTATCCTAACTTTTCATACCTTAACATACCAACCGTAGGTACCCAATATTGATAAAGGAAGTTTTTTTCTTTATAGAAGTATTCTAGCTAATAAATCAACAAAAATGATATAATTAGAACATTACAATTTTGCACCCACTAAATGAATGAAATAATGTAATCCAGGCAATAATCAATGGTTCCTAAAACCATTATGTAAAATGCTGATGGGGAACTTTATAATGGATAATTCCAGCTGATAAAACCCCAATCCCACAGATCAAATCTGACATCATAAAAAGAGACACAGCCAACGTCGTAATATGGTACAAAAAGAAGTACACAGCACCACCCTCATGAAGCATCCTTGTTAAAAACTAGAACCTGAATCTGATGACACCTCTAAATTCAACAACTAGTTTACAGGAAATAATAAGGCTTTGATTTAAATACCACCATAGGGAGGTTATTAGCCAAATCCAGAATGTGGGTAATTCTACAACACATATGAACTATTTTCTTCTAAAATAAATTGCAAAGAGAAAAAAAAGGGGTAAGGGGCCTATACAACAAAAGAGAGTTAAGAGAGACAACCAAGATGGCACAGTAGGTAAACGCTGTGTTTACTGTCTCTCACATCAAAATTACAACTAATCTACAAAACAACCATTATTGAGAATTGCCTAAAATCAAGCGGAACTGAAGCCTTTCAACTAAGGACGTGCAGAAGAAGCCACTTCCAGACTGGTAGGAAGGTCAGAGACATGGAACAGGCTGGTCCCACACCTGCGTGTGATTATTAAAGATCATGAGGGTTATTTCAGCTGTGGGGGTCCCCCCATCCCCTAAAGGAGAGAGGGATCCCAAGCCCTACCCCAACCCAGGGTTCCAGTGATGGGGAGAGAAGTCCCCATAATTTCTGGTTGTGAAAACCAGCAGAGATTGTGACTGAGTGAGACTGAATCTAGCTGCACTCACAGGCGCTCCTCATAAAGGGACTGGGCGTGGACTTATCCATCAACAAAATCACTTGCTCTGAGCTCCAGTGCTGGGGCAGCAGCTGAACAGGCAGCAGGGACAAATGGTGGGGAACTGAGTTGCCTGGCTTGGGATGGGGGGCTGGAGAGGCGGCTTTCTCCTGGACAGGGACCTGGTGAAGGCCATTGTTTCTTTGTTGAGCCATCCCTGTTCCCAGTGTGCGAACACAGGTGGCCGCCATTTCTGAGTCTCCAATGTTCATTCACCCTGCCCTGGCGATTTGAGATGTGGCCCCGTCCAGCTTGCGGGCACACCCAGGCTACTTTCAATGGCTTTTTAAAGCAGACCGCCTGCCTTAACTCAAGCTGCAAACTTTCCTAGGGTTTCTCAATGGTTCACCGAACTCAGATAAGCAGCATCTGGCTTGAGTGTGTCCTGTGCCTCTGGCTGAGTGGCCCTAATCCAGCACTACTAGCAGCAGCCAACCTTGGTTCATGGCTTGGCCTTTCAAGGCACTTCCAAGCACAGCACAGGCAGCAGCCATCTGCAGGTTTCTTTCTGGCTCCCGCTGGGTGGCCCTGGGTGGGGCACAGGCTGTGGCTGAACGTGACCTACAGCGGATCCCCTCCAAGGTGGTACTGGGGCTGGCGCCCCTAGTGGCCAGCTTCAAAACAAGCTGGAGCATTATCTAGCTGTCTCCAAATACGATACACCCAAGGGGCAGATTGGGCAGGCACCAGAGTTGTGCTGAGGCAGATCCTACTCCGTAGGATCAGCCCCGCACAACAACTCTTCCACTGTAGTCTAGGACAGTCCTCACAACCAGTGAGCCCAAGGGTCAGTCCCTCACACCGATGTGCAATTATCAACCAAGGCTCAACTACAAGAGGAGGGCACACACAACCCACACAAGGGACACACCTGGAGTGCATGGCTCAGGTGACCAGAAAGACTGTACCACTGAACCTCACAGCACACTTACTACATAAGACCATTCTACTAAGACCAGAAGACATAGCAGCTCTACCTAATACATAGAAACAAACACAAGGAGGCAGCCAAAATGGGGAGACAAAGAAACATGTTCCAAATAAAAGAACAGAACAAAGCTCCAGAAAAAGAACTAAGTGAAACAGAGATAAGCAATCTATCAGATGCAGAGTTCCAAACACTAGTTATAAGAATGCTCAATGATCTCAGGGAGAACTTTAACAGAGAGATAGGAAGCATAGAAATGGGGATGAAAACCATAAAAAAGAACCAGTCAGAAATAAAGCATACAATAATGGAAATGAAGAATATATTCCAGGAAATCAACAGTAGATTAGATAAAGCAGAGGATTCAACCAGTGATGTAGAAGATAAGGCAGTAGAAAACACCCAATCAGAACAGCAAAAAGAAAAAAGAATCCAAAAATTTGAGGAGAGTTTAAGGGGCTTCTGGGACAATATCAAGCATACCAACATTCATATTATAGGGGTACCAGAAGGAGAAGAGAGAGAGCAAGGAATTGAAAACCTATTTGAAGAAACAATGACAGAAAACTTCCCTAGCCTGGTGAAGAAAATAGACATTCAAGCCCAGGAAGCACAGAGAGTTCCAAAAAAGATGAACCCAAAGAAGCCAACACCAAGACACATCATAATTAAAACGCCAAAGGTTAAATACAAAGAAAGAATCTTAAAAGCAGGAAGAGAAAAGCAGTTAGTTACCTCCAAGGGCGCCCCCATAAGAACTGTCAGCTGATTTCCCAACAGAAACTTTGCAGCCAAGAAGGGAGTGGCAGGAAATATTCCAAGTGATGAAAAGCAACGACAAACAACCAAGATTGCTCTACCCAGCAGGGCTGTCATTTAGAATTGAAAGACAGATAAAGAGCTTCACAGACAAGGAAAAGCTGAAGGAGTTCATCACCACCAAACCAGTATTACAAGGAATCTTAGTGGGACTTCTTTAAAATGGGAGGGGGAATAAAGATGGGTGAAAGGGGAAGGGATCAAGAAGTAGTTATGGGGATGTAGGGTATAGCATAAGGAATATAGTATTGTATATAATGTAGTATTATAGTCAATAATATTGTAATAACTAGGTATGGTGCCAGATAGGTACTAGAGCTATCAGGGTGATAGATGGGAATTGGGTTGGGAGCAGGATGAAAAAGATGAAGACATTAAGAAATACAAATTAGTAGTTACTACAGTATGAGTAATATAATCAACAATGTTGTAAAGATCATGTAAGGTGCCAGATGGGCACTGGGCTATTCAGGGGGATCACATCATAGACTGTGTAGATGCCTGACCAATGCGAAGCTGAAGTAGAATAATATTGAATGTCAACTATAACTAAATATATAGGTATATATAGTCACGGGATGTGGAGTACAACACAGGGAAGATAGTCGATGGTATTGTAACAGCTATATAAGATGTCAGAGGGGTAGTTGTTTGGGGGGTTGGTTATCACTTTATGAGGGGTTTAAATGTCTATTATGTAGCTTTGTCCACCTGAAACTAATTAAAAAATAAAAATAAACAAATAATAATAATAAATAATTAAGAGACTTAAGAAACAAAAAAACAAATGCAAGTATGAGCCTTGTTTGGATTCTGATTCAAACAAACCAACTAAAAAAGTTTTTTTGTGAGACAATCAGGGAAAATCGAATACCAGATAGTTGGAAGATATAAAGATATTATATTTAGTAATTTTGGTGTGATAATGGCACTATGGTTATGTATTTTTAGAAAAGAGTTCTTATCTTTTTAGGGATAATACTGAAATATTTAAAGAAGAAGTGATACAATGTCTTAGATTTACATCAAAACAAGCTAGTTGGGAAAGCAATGGGTATCAGAATGGCGGGGTTGGGGTGGGGTGGGGATGTTGAAACAAGACTGACCATGTAGCTGCTCAGTCTTCTTGTGTCTGGATCAGAGGTTCATGATGCTCCCTTTATATTGTTTGCTTTTCTTTGTATTTGTGGGAAATTCTTCATAATAATTTTTTTTAATTCAAACTAGGATTTTACCTGAAACTGCTGTTTTCAGAACCCACTTTCCTTCCCTTTCTGAAAATTGAAGTGTTTGCCAGAAGAGCAGTCTTTTCATTCCCCTTACGTCCTCCATGATTCCACCAAACCCACAACAACCATGTGGTGATTTCACTGGCAAGTTCCCTCGGGCCCCCAAGAGAGAGGCCTTGCACAACTCATTGAAGTGGTCAGGACCCTTCACATCACTCTGACTACATGGGGCTTGGTTCCAGTTACTGATATTCACACTAATCCTTTCCATTCTGAAGCTCATTCTCTTTGACAGAAAAAAATATTGAGCTTTCTTTATTATTTCTCAACATTTAAAAAAAAATTAGTCCCAAGCAGTGAATTTGCCCCTTTTCCCATCTAGCTCTAAACATAAGAAAAAGGCCTTTTTGTCATCATTGGATTTTAATTTTTTTTACATAAAGCTAGGCTTTGACATTTTAAGTCTATTCTTACAGGTCTCTGTTATCCTTAAAAGTTAGCCATGCCTGATTTCCTTCTTTTGCATAGGCACACTGGTTTCTGTAGGCAACCTCTCCTCTCTCTTAGGAAGCCTTGCTCATTTGTAATAGCACAATAGGAAGAGAGTGGGCAAAACTTCTTTGCTGGTACTACCCAATGTTGGTGAGTTTTGGAAAGCAGATGCTATCCTATTCTGCTCTGCAAATGTAAACTGGCACCACCTTCCTAGGAGGTAATTTTGTAACCAGAAATGTGTGACCAAAGATTTTTTTTTTAATGTGTACTCTTTGATCAAGGAATTCCACTTTTAGGAATTAATTTTAAGCAAGCCATGTAGATATGCACAGAGATTTAGCTCACAAGGTGTCCAGAGCTCTGTTTTCTAATATACTTTAATAATCAAAAGCAAACTAAATGTTCAACAGAACAGAGTTGACTAATTAAACTATGGCTTACCATGCAGTGTGATACCGTATAGCCATAAAATACATTAGAAGAATACTTCATGATATGAGACGATGTTCATTATATATCACTGATGGGAAAAGATTACAAAGCAGTCCATAGACAATGTTTCCCATTTAAAAAAAATACATAATTTTACACATGGAAAAAAAAAGATTAAAAAGTTATATAAGAAAGTTAAAGTATTTATCTCTTTTTTAAGGAATATGTGTCATATAACATTTTCTATTATCGTTATTTACTACTTTGAAAGAAGAAAAAAGTAATTAAAAATGAAAATAGGAAGAAGGCACCCAGGGCCAGCTCTGGCCCCTTCACAGCTCTCCCCCAGCTGGGTGCAATGTGCTCTGGTCTGACCATCCCCCAAGTGCATCATTAATCTCCCTTGGAGGGTTTTTGCTGCCCCTTCTCCATGCACAGAGACCAGGGGAGTAGAGTCAGTGACTCCCTCCTATATAAGGGAGTTTAGGTGGGATGGTTGCTGCCCCATAGCTGCTAAATAAGGAATTTGGCCCAAGCATGCAGGCCCAGCCAAGGCAAGCTCAAGAAACCCAGTCTGGCTTCAACTCAGGCACCTTCTGGCCCCACCCTGGGGTTGTTTGGTGCTTTGTGGCTCACCTCTCAGCAGTTAGCACTGTTCATTCAAGAGGTTTCCCTGGGGTTTGGGTTAAAGCTGTTGGCCTCTGCTCTGTGGTCTCTTGTGAGACTTACTGTGCTGTTTTGTCCATTATTATGTCCCAATTCCCTCCTAGCAGCCTCCCTGCTTCTTCTTAAAAATCTCTGTTCCTCCTTTTCCTCAAGCCAAATCTCAAATAGTAAAGATTTATTAATAAGCAAGAAAGTTAAGAGTGAGTTTGTGACTAGAACCCTCAGCATCATAATTCTCTAGGCTGCTTTGTAAATTAGGACAATAAACAAATGAGAGAGATAGGGAGGAAGGGAGGGAGAGAGAGAGAGAGAGAGAGAGAGAGAGAGAGAGAGAGAGAGAGAGAGAGGGAATGCTACGTGTTTAAAAAGAAAATTAATATTCTCCATTACATCCAACTGGGGAAATACTACAAACATGCATCACTGTAACCATTTTATTGTCTTCTGGCTCCTGAGGTCTAGGACACATGGTGCCTGTCCCTGAGTACTGGATTATATTTGCTTCTAAATTCTGAATCAGCTGAAATTCACATTAAAATGCATGATGCTGCAGCATATTACTGGCAAACCCCACAAACTTCCTAAGTAAAACAGAACTATGCAAACAAACAAACAACAACAGGATCTTTTGAAAAACCAGAAAGGAAAATATTATTAGAAGTTCAGAATTCTCATGCATTTTAAATAGTATTTCAAGGCTGAGCAGTTTAAGATAGTGAATGATTCCAGTGTTCCCATGTAAGACTGAGTTATTGGAATTAATTTGGTGTATGACAGAGGCAACATAGAGCCCTCGACTCCCAGGATCTGGGCACACTTTCCTTGTGGGTAGAGGGAATGGACACCTACTAGGTGTGACAGGAGTGAAATAGGGAAGCATCAGTTAAAATAGCTACCCCACACTTCTAGAATGCCTGTTATTTCACCACCAGTGCTTCTTTTCTCTGTGATACCTGGCTTGTTGGTATCTTCATTTGAAAATACTTCCAGGAAGAATAACACACAAGACCTTAAGACCTTAATATAAAGGATGGAGGAACAGTGGACAACCCCCTCCTCTTTTCTGTTCTCCATGTTGTACTTTTCCCTAATCTCTAAATTCATCCTCCGATTTCTCACTAAAACATTGTCCCTTGGGCCGGCTGAGTGGCTCAGTTCGTTAAGAGTTTGCCTGGGAGCGTGAGCTCTGAGCAGCAAGGCCGCCAGTTCGGTTCCCACATGGGTCAGTGATGCTGCGCCCTCTACAGCTAAGATGGTGAACAACAGCTTGACCTGGAGCTCAGCTGCTGTGAGCGACCGTCCAATGGCTGGCGACTGACTGCCTCAGCTGGGAAGAGCGCAATGATCATAATACCAACATGGGCCAGTGATGCAGCGTCCTCCACAACTAGACTGAAGAACAAAAAAGGACAGCAACTTATCTGTTCCCCTTCCCCGATTCCCCCATAAAATCTTTAAAAACAAAAAACAAACAAAAAAATTGTCCCTTATGTTCTTTGTTTCACATAGAACAGGTTCTCAGGCAAAAAACAAAAGAGCAAAACATCAATTAACAGCATTTTAGGACTTAGAAGGACTATACTACACAGACTCTTAGCCAATATCTGAGGCAGCTAAGGTCTTTGCCCAGACTGAGCAGTAACAAGTCCGGTGGCCAGTCCAGTGTGCAGTTCTAGACCCTGAAAATTCAGTGTCCAAATTCCCCATGTTGTGTTCCATTCAGTTCAGTGGTTCCCCCTCCACACAGAAGCCTGCCATCTTTGGGTTTGTTCCATCTCAAAAGTCAACTTTTAAGACACTATCTGAAGCACTGTACTCTAAAGTTCAGATTTCTAGGACATCGTAGGTATTTAATAATTATGGATTGAATGAGTGAATGAATGAATGAATGGTTGATACCATCAAGGCTACCAACTCCAGAGAAGTAGGCGTGTTAATGAGGATCTCTAGACTCAAGTTACGGAAATGAAGATCTTGCCAGCAGATATGGGCAAGAGATTTTGTTTTGAGGTATCCTCTTGGGCCTCCTGACATCCCACCACTGGGCAGAAGAATTGTGTACTCTGTCTGCCTGGATTCTGCTTCTCTAATATCTCTTGAATCCCTTTACTTCTCTCTATCCTGCATTGCTCTTCTCTTTGCTTAGGTATCCATCATTTCTTGCCTAGAATAGGGCCACAGTCTCCTAATTTATCACTTGGCTCCCCTGTTCCCACATTTCCTCCCTCCAAAATCATACTACATGGTGTCCATAGTCCTATAGGACCCGATTCCAGCCTATCTCTAACATCTATCTTGTCAAATCCTTCCTTGTGTGCCCGCGCTGTCTCACCTGCTCTAACAAAAAACTAAACTGAAGTATTTATAGATTCCCAAACACGCCATGTTCTCTGTGGCTTGGGAGTCTATCACTGATTCCTATGCCTCTAACTTCCACCTTTTCCACGTCACCACCATTTTATTTGCTCAATTCTAATAATCCTTTATTACTCGGCATAGATGTCGTCACCTCTTTCAGAATTCTTCTCTGACACTCTAAGAAACTACATGTCCATTACGGGTCTGCTAGGACCTCTTTTTATGTCATCCTTACTCTGAAACTCAGGCTGACAAAGCAGCCACCACCCGAGCTCTGTCAGCTGCTACTGAACAGGGCAAAACAGAAAGGGTAGAGACTGGACACTAACTCTTAAGGCTTTCACCTGGAAGTCACACTTTACACTGCCATGCAATTTTCATTGGCCAAAGCAAGTCACATGGCCACATCTAACTTCTTGGGCATAGGGAAGTGAAATCCTACTATGTGCTAGAAATCGGAAGAACTGGAAATATTCATTAAACAGCCCTAGTGTCTTATACATTCAAGTAAGTTGAGGCCTGGAAAGTCCTCACTGGATTTGGTGATCTTAGTGAGAAATGTTAAATTTGTGTGCAGATGGTGAAACCCATATTGGAGGAAGCTATGGAGTAATTGAGAAGTTAAGAAATAAAGACAGTGAGAAGAGACAACTTCAAGATGTCTGACTGTAAAGGGGAGAAGGGGGATAAGTGGTAGTGTTGGGGAGTTTAGCCAAGAAATACTGTTCATTGGTTGGTTTTTAGTATGAGTGTAACTTGGACGTGTTTCGATGACAACAGGATAATGTCCAGATGAACATGAGAGTTTGAAGATCCATGAGGCAAAAAATTGGGTAAGGTTTCTGAGCCAGTGGATGAGACTAGACTCCAAAACATGGTGGAGGGACTGGCTTTAGGTTAGAATAGGCTCCCCTCCTGCATGCAGAGGGAAGCAGAGGGGCAAGTGGGTGCAGATGTCATCTGGTTTATAGATTAGGAAATAAAAAAGCTAAGGGAACCTGGTCCAGCGGTTTCTGCTATCATTGTGAAACTAATTTATATAAAGTTATCATAATCTGTTCCACATGGAGAAATTTAAGTCTCTATAGGGGAGAAAAAAAGGAATACCCCTTTGTAACATGTGTGGTTTCCTAGCACAATGGTTGGGAAGATGCTGAGCATATTGCCTCACTATATGCTCTATTCCATTGAGCTCTATTTCAGGCACCACGTAGGTTTTAAGTGCCAAATACTGTTTCTAAGCATACCTAAAAGCCCAGTAAGAATGGCTCATTCTTAGCAGTTGGCAGTAGGAGTTTTAATATAGCTATGAAATAAAAATTTGTTTCTGCCCAAATTCATCCCAAGATATACTGGAATATTATTAACTTTAGAGGCTTTGTCCTTACCCTCTTCCCGTCTTCAATCTGAAAATGATTTCTCATTCCATACTACACTCACAAAGGTTGGGACATTGCTCAGCTGAGAAGGATAATCTCACCTGACCCTTTTTTGGAGCATAAAAAGATGCTTTCAAGGTCTCAGGACATTGCTCCCTTAGGATGTTGCTAGTCCAGTTATTCTGGCAGCTGCTGGTGCAGAAAAGCATGTTACTCTCTGCAAGTGCTCTTCTGTACCCTGCAAGCTTGGTCAGGGATCATGATTGTTTTTATTCCTCTTTTTTCAAATAGGGTTTTTGTGGGGTTTTTTTTTTTGGTTCAGACAGAGAGCCCTTCCTGCCTAATTTAATTTTGCTTCTCCTTTCTTTGTTACAAGCAGATGTCACTTTTACATCTGTGCCTCTGATCAAATGCCCCATGTCTCCCCCACCACCAGCCCAGCAGATGTTACTACTATTAGCCAAACTCCTGCAAAAAAAGGTAACAGGCAGCCCCTTCTGCTAATCATAGCACTGGTGGTGGTGGAGGGGGGGGGTGAGGGGGGAGAATGAGAGTAGAGCAGGGCCCTACCATGATGTCCTTTAAAGGATGGATGTTGGGGATCTGTACCCCATCATCTATACAGAGATTACACATAGGGTGCCTCTGAAGTTAATTCAAATACAGAAACACCATCTATGAGTTAGCCATGAGGCTCCAAACTAAATCCACACAGCTAAGCCAGGGCAAATGCCTTTTAAAGTGACATGACCCTGAGCATACAATATTTACATACAGGAGTAAAGTATCACATTAGTACTACATGCATAAATACTGTGTATAATGTAAGACAAAACATAATTAATTTATATACACACATGCCTTCTAGGAAGTTCTTAAAAGATGGAAGTTTTCTGCCTGGTTGCTTTGTTTTCTCCCATTTGATATCCTAGCACCTGCTCTTTGATTGGTCTACCCTCTTCCACAGGTATTATACACATGCAATGGGAAAGACAGTGCCTGTGCACTGTCTAAATTTCAAAGTCAAGTGTTTAATATGCAATTCAAAGAGACTCTACCAATATCATCATCACCATGATCATAGTACTAGTAGCTAACATTCACTGGATTCTTTCCAGGTGCCAAGTACCGTGTTAATGGCTTTGAATACAATATTGTCAATCAGTTAATAATTGTTAGCTTCTCAGTGCCAAAAGGTTAGTTACCAGAAATACAAAGAGTCTCTATTATGAAACGTGTCCCATGGTTGCTAGGCAAATGGGAAATGTGAAAATTCTAAAATGCTAGGAGAATGTCTATATGGGTGGATTTTCGTGCTTGGGGATGCTGTGATTGGTTTGCTTTATGTTCTAGGGAAATGGTGTCTCAATAAATCCAGTCTAGGTTATTGTTTTAGTGCAGGTGAGTGGGAAAGGCTGCTGTCTTCAGAAACTTTCCTGGAGAAACCCAAGGACAAATCTTGCTGGTTGATTGAACTGCTGGTTCTGAGTTGAGTTTTTCCCAGTCAGTGGCCTTGCTGTGCTGCAATAATTTGGACGCAGCCTCAAATGAAGCAATCAAAAAGAAAATTCCTCTGAAACTCTCACTGGTATTTAATATTTTATTCATTCTCATGTTATTGTGCTTCGCCTGCGGTAAAACAGCCTCCTAGGAGTGAGGCATTAGGAGGCTGACAAGCGTTTTCCCATGAATTGCTACTACAATACAATGGCATTTTGTTTGCTGTTTTGTTTCCTTGTCTTCTAACATTCTTTCTGACTTTCAAGGAAAAAAAGAAGAAGAAAAGGAAACCGTCCTATGAATGGCAAAGAAAAGTTTCTTTTAAACTTTCAACCTTTTTCATTTGGTATTGGGTAGTGTGTAAACATTTTTTTTAATGGTATATATGCTGGTCGCCTCTTCCCTTTTTTGTGCTTTAAATAGCCTTTTTTTTCTTTTACCACATAGCAATGCCTTTCCATTATTGATTCAAAAAAATCAGCAGGAAAAAAAAATCAACCGTGTACACATATTAAGAAAAGAAAGTCAGAGGAAGATGGGTCAACCATCCATTTATCCATGCGGCCATTTACCTATCAATCCATCTCGCTATCCACCCGCCTCTATTAAAATAAATAGCAGGCCCTGTACACATTGCTGGTTGGCTGAAGTTGTGATCTGGACAAAAGGTCTGTTTGGGAAAAGGATGCTGAAGCTCTAATTCTATTTGTGCCGGTTGAAAATCAGGAGGGGTTTTTCTACACTTCACTTTTATTAGATTATTTCTTATAGATGGTTTCTTTTTTCCTCCCAGACGCGTGGTGGAGGCTGCTGAAGCAGTTGGTCTATAGTTGGAATAATTAAATTAACCATTTGGTACAACTTTTAGGGGAGAGCTCGCGTGTAGAAAGCACAACTCCAACAAAACAGGGCGCCGGGGCTGGGGCTCCGGCGTGGCCCCACACGCCTTTCATCTTCTGAGCAGAAGCAGGACCTTGGGCCACAAAAGACGGGCAAAGGGGACGACGGTCAGGGATGGTGGGGGGTGGGGTGGGGTGGGCAGAGGGACGGTGACACAGAACAAAATAAACCTACAAGACCTACAAAGGGGAAAATGAAGTCAAGCGCATTTGCTCATTAGACCATGCGGTCCCAGCGCTGAAAGGTCTCCTGGTACAAAGAGAAGGCACACAGCACCCGGACTGGGAGAAGCCGGGCACCAGGGGGCGCCTGGAGGAGGACTGGGGCCCGGCCCCAGCACCTGGGAGAGGGCTGGCGCGGTGGATCGCAGGAGGCGGCGACCCGAGGCCGGTGGGAGACCCGAGCGGGCGAGGGGCAGAGGGGAGCGCGAGGCATTGCCCAGGACTGGCCCCAGCTGGGCCTTCCCCTCGCTGGCCCTTGCGGGCACCACCTGCGGTCTTGCATTTCCCTTGCCCCGGCTCCTTGGCGGAGTCCTCCTCCTCTACCTCCTTTGGCTTCTCTCGGTGTCATCTTCAAACGCCTAGTCAACACTAGTTCCCCTTCGCTGCACACCGTACTCCCCACCCCGAAAGTCCCCTGGGCACAGGAACTGCCTCTGCGCACTGACAAATTCCCAAAGTTCTACATCATCACCCAAAGAGCATCCTCAAAAGCTATCGAAATAAACCTTGCTCCTCCCAGCTCCCTGCACACTCCACATCCACGGCCCGCTTCTGCCCCAATGGCTTTAGGGCCTGGGGACTGTGCCAATTAGGACCCAAGGTGTAATTGCCTGCACTCGGCTCGGGCGTAGGGCCCCGGTGGCGCCGGCCAGGGAAGGAGCTTCCTGAGCAGAGCACGCGCACTCTACTCCCAACGGAGACACAACTCCGGGTGCACCGAGGCGTGGCGCCAAGAAGGATGTGAGCCTGGTTATTGCAAAGCGCGGACCAAAACGCATCCCCTCGCGGTCACCCCACGTCATTCCATTCTGCAGAGAAACGCTCTTAAACCCCACCTAAGCGGGGTTAGGCTAGGGGGTGCTACTCAGGCCCGGCTCCCCGAATCCACATGCACCGCGGGCGGGCCTGAGGCACTCGGGTCGAGTTCTGAAAACCGGGAAGCACCCTCTCCTTACAAAGTCCGAGCTATTCCAGAAACTTAGATAATCTCTGGCTGTGCTTGACAACCTTAAAGGGGGTGAGGGGATAAACGAGGGTGGGATAATTGCAAGCGCAGCGTCCAAAGGCGCACAGCCACCTCCCGGTCCAAATGCAGATTCATATTCATGAGAGTGGGATAAATAAAGACAAATCCCCACTGTAATAACACTTGGATTCGCATCCGTCTTTGCTGGTCTTTAGGTTTAGGAGACTGAAGACAGATGTTTGCATCTCTTTTCTCCTCTTGTCTGGTGACTATAAAGAGAAACCATTTAGAGAGTTGCAATTTGTTTCCCGCCGCAGTAAAACCTTGTACACATTTATTTTCATTTCACCCCGTGCACAGAAAAGTGCACACTGGCCACCAAGGGCCCTTCTTTATCAAATACGCATTGTACAACATACAACTGCAATAAAACTATCAGCCCTCCCCATAAAACTATCAGCAGGATCCTCTGCGGGTCCCTCTGCCCTGCACTCCGGCCAGTAGAGCTTGCTCACGTCCAGAGGACGCGCCATCACCTGAGACTAGCCTGAAACTCACCCAGCGGAGAAGCACAGGGCTGGGGGGCCGTTGTCCCTGTTTAATCCATTACCGCGTCCGCTGCAGTTTAGTGCGCAATAAAACACGGTGGCAGCGGAGAGCGGGCGCCCATCCACTCCCCGGCACTAGCATCGAATTAAACCACTTAGTTTGGCAAACACTGAACGCCTAAATGCCCCTATAAAGACTTTATGAGTTTGTTACTTTAATTACTGACTTGTTACAGAGCACATAAAGGGGGTAATGAATGCAATAAAACTAATTATCTACACATTTAATTCATATAAAATATCCGGGGTTTGTTTACACCACACGGCGATTCAACTAAGCATTCCCCCTCTTGTCCACCGAGAGGAAGGATTTAATGAAATAGTTTCCCTTATTCTACTAGAGCCTAACGAACCAAATGAAAATTATCCTCCGCTTAAATCATAGGGCCACCGAGGTCCACAAATCACGTCTCGCTTCTTTGTCTGTGCCTCGCTGCCAGCACCCAAGAGCCCGAGGAACTGGACAAGAAAGGTGCCCGACCTGGAGCCTGGGCATTTAAAGAGCGAGGATTTTGCTCACTGCAGTCAGAGAACCTAAAGGGCAAACAGACAGCAAAGCTCCGTTCAAAGCCCCGGGTCTGTGGGGGATTGTGGGCACTTGCAAAAGTGGAGGCGAAAAAAAAAAGAGAGGGAGAACGCCTGAGAGGAGTGGAAGAGATACATTTGGGGGCATTTCAAGCCGGCTCGCTAGTTATGGCGTAATTAAAACGAACAACCGCACAGAACCTCCCAACCAACAAAATGCAAACCTCGCGCTAAGGCAGAAAGACAGAACTGAGCGCAAAGAAGCCATCGGTTGAGAATCCAGATGTTTTACATTCAAGAGCGTTCTTTTATTTTTTTTTAAGAGGCTGTGTAAGCTGAGTCTCTAGAAAAGCACATTAAGTCCCGACAAGAAATGCAATTTATAAGATGCTCTTTTTTTCACCCCCCTCTGCCAGGTGTATTTTAAAGAAATCCGCTTATCGTTCACATAAACCCCCTTGGCCCACTTACTCTATGTTACAGGGCGCCTGAGTCTTGCCAATGTCCCAGTTCTTTATAACATTTCATGCACTTCGGGGGGTAGGCTTGTTGTTAAATTGAGCGTGTAACGCTCTTACAAAACAGGTTTTCTATGACATCAAGGTTTCTTCTCCCTAACCGAGGGGGGGAAAAAGAGGACGAAGAAGGGGGAAACACACACACTATCTCAATTTATGCCTAAGGTATATGATCAGTTAAAAAGGCTTAAAAGCTCGGGGAAATTGGATCAGGGAGAATCGTCACCCAACTTTCATTATTTCCAAGTAGTGTGATTGAATTAAAGGGCAGGGAGCTGGTTAGAAGGGAGGATCAGGGGCTCAGTGCGTAATGGTGTGGTATTAAATTCTAATTAGAGATGCAGGAATCAATGATAGGGAGGTTGGACAGCTCAGTTCCCCAGTGCCAGCCCAATAGACGGATGAGTTATTGTCATGTAAAAAGCGCCAGCAATAAGACCAACCGCTTTGCTATTGTCCAAGTGGAAAGAGCCAAGTTTATTATGAGGACTATATGCTCTAGAGACCTCAGACAAGGCATCTCATAGGAGGCTTTTTCATAAAACTAGGCTCTGCTGGTAGTAAGGAGGCCAGTTTGGAGGCAGGCGTTGAGCTGTGCACATCTCCCCACTCCAGCCACCTTCTCCATACCCATCTTTTATTTCATTTTTCCACTTGGCTGAGCCATTCAGAACCTTTTCAATGTATAAAATGGAATATTCTTACCTCAATTCCTCTGCCTACGAGTCCTGTATGGCTGGGATGGACACCTCGAGCCTGGCTTCAGCCTATGCTGACTTCAGTTCCTGCAGTCAGGCCAGTGGCTTCCAGTATAACCCGATAAGGACCACTTTTGGGGCCACGTCCGGCTGCCCGTCCCTCACGCCGGGATCCTGCAGCCTCGGCACCCTCAGGGACCACCAGAGCAGTCCGTACGCCGCAGGTAAG
Organism: Hipposideros armiger; assembly: GCF_001890085.2. Classification (NCBI taxonomy): domain Eukaryota; kingdom Metazoa; phylum Chordata; class Mammalia; order Chiroptera; family Hipposideridae; genus Hipposideros; species Hipposideros armiger. The sequence goes on along the minus strand of NW_017731403.1, from coordinate 4,992,461 downwards.
GACCGCCAGCTTTCTCAGTGGAGGAAGCTGCCTTTCCGCTCGTATATAGGAAGCCTTGATTGCATTTGAAAATGGAAATGTGTTTAGTATTTACCAAACGAAATTTGCTTACACAAATGAAAGAATTTATCACGTTAGAAGCGATTGCAGGGAGGGGTAATTCACTTACAGGGTTACACTATCCTAGTCACACCCGAACCGCCAACAAAATTATCTTAAGCTGCCAAAATGATAGGCATAATTTATTTACTTTGCGATGAGACGTAAAGCTTAGAAAATAATTAAATAACAAAGAGTAAAGCTCATTACTGGCAGTGTCTCTTTTTTAAAGAACCGAGAGCGGCTCACACCTCTTTAGCTGGTCATTTTTATGATTATTCTTTATTATTTCTTTGCAGCACTTTCCCCCAACTTTGGGACCGGGTCAACTTATGAGAATTGAAAAGTTCAAACAGTGAGAGGGTTTGGTAACTTCTTCCCTGGCTCCTTGATATTCCAATTGATGTTTTCGGACTTTTCCCCCCTCTCTCTCTCTTTATTTTTTCTCTCATCAAAACACTATCCCTTGTCCCGGACCTCAGCAATCTCTAATACCCTATTTCAACCCACCCAAAGGCGCTTGTGCCAGGAGGGACCCGCCAAAATCCGAAGTTGGCGCCCCTATTTCTGTACATAACTAATTTGCTCGGTTTTTCTCCGCAGCTCCTCTCGGCCACTCTCACGCTCCGGTGTCGGTGGCGGCTCCAGTGACACCTGACCTTGAAGTCCCCACATTCTGGCTCCGCAGCCCGCGCACTCCAGACCGTTTTGCTCACACTCTGTCTCCTCTGTTGTCCCCAGTTCCGTACAAACTCTTCACTGACCACGGCGGCCTCAACGAGAAGCGCAAGCAGCGGCGCATCCGCACCACTTTCACGAGTGCGCAGCTCAAAGAGCTCGAGAGGGTCTTCGCGGAGACGCACTACCCTGACATCTACACCCGGGAGGAGCTGGCCCTGAAGATCGACCTCACTGAGGCGCGAGTCCAGGTATTGCGCGCCCGGAAAACTACCCGACTTTGTCGCACCCGGCCGGGGAGGGGTGCGGTGGACGGGGGAGCGAGAGGTACTACTGAAGGTTCGAAATCCCCGGGCCTCTCCACAAGGGCCCGAAGCCCAGGGCTGACTAGGGAGGCCAAGCTGGAGTGGCCGTGCACAAGAGGAAAGGTTAGGGCGCTCTCTCTTGGCTATGTAGTCACAGTGACAAAGTGTTTCCCACCCCAGCCAGCGCTGCAAGGCACTAAGGAGGTGACCTGCGGGCAGACCTTGCCCCCGTATTGTAAGTAGTTTTTGCCAAATGCTTCCGAATTCAAGAGCTTTTGACTTGGAGCACTGCATATAAAAGCATTTTTCCAGGAACTATGACTTGCATCAGATCCGCAAAGGGGCTGTGACTCTATGAAGGTCAGAGCCACGGCGTATTCTGAACTTTCAGGGACAGAGGTGCACTCGCGAGCTGGCCAAGGCGCCTCTCCAGGTGTACCCCCCAGTGGAGGGACAGTGCGCACCACTGCTCGCCTCTCCAGGCCCAAAGGCCAGGATGCGCAGGAACCAGACCCCTTCTCCTTCTACCGTTAGAGTTTAACTTCAGACCTGAGACCTAGGGGCGATGGGGAGTTTGAGGTAGCTCAAGAAATAGACCGAGCAAAGGTCCGCCAAAGTCAGGGCTTCCGTTTTAGGGCCTTTCTGGGACTTGCGGCCTGCGTACCTCTCCTGCAAGCCGCCATGTCCCTGGCTTGCTCAATTCACCCTAAGAAAGTTTCTCCGAAGATGCGCAAGCCACAGAGGGGTGGGGGCCGACTTGGTGGGCTGTGTGCGCGTTGGGGGTACCCGCGGCGCCTGGAGTTTAAAGCAAACGGAAAGGGAACGTGCGCCGCCCTAACCCGCGTTTTCCTGTCCTGTTCCTTTGTCCCGCTGCTTCACCGCCTCTCCTCTGGGGTCAGGTGTGGTTCCAGAACCGCCGCGCCAAGTTTCGCAAGCAGGAGCGCGCAGCAGCGGCCGCGGCAGCAGCGGCCAAGAACGGCTCCTCGGGCAAGAAGTCCGATTCGTCCCGGGACGACGAGAGCAAAGAGGCCAAGAGCACTGACCCGGACAGCACTGGGGGTCCGGGCCCCAACCCCAACCCCACTCCCAGCTGCGGGGCAAGTGGCGGCGGCGGAGGCGGGCCCAGCCCCGCAGGAGCCCCCGGGGCGGCGGGGCCCGGGGGCCCGGGAGGCGAGCCCGGCAAGGGCAGCGCGGCGGCGGCCGGGGGCCCCGGACAAGGCTGGGCTCCCGGCCCCGGCCCCATCACCTCCATCCCGGATTCACTCGGGGGGCCCTTCGCCAGCGTCCTATCTTCGCTCCAAAGACCCAACGGTGCCAAAGCCGCCTTAGTGAAGAGCAGTATGTTCTGATCGGGAACCCTGCGGCGGCGGCGGCGGCGGCGGCGGCGGCGGGCGAGCCGGGGCCCGGGCGGGCGAGCGGGCGAGCGGGGAGGCCCAAGGCTACTGTCGTCGCTGCTGCCGTGGCTTTTTCATTGGGAGCCTAAAGTAATCGCGATAAGAATAAAGAGAAAATGGCGTCGCCCCCATTTCAACCCCACTCCTATTCCCATCCTGAACCCCCAAACCAAACAAACAAAAAAAACTTCCCTGGCTTCGCACCTGCCTCGGGGCCGCGCAGACGGGCCAGGGCTCCGCCTGCTGCCCGGGCGGGAGGTGTGAGCAGCGCGGCCTGGACTCGGGGGCACTCTCAGGGGGCTGTGTCTGCGTGTCGTGTATGTCTGTCTCTGGGAATGTGTGTCTGTGGCCCGGGCAGGTGACAGGGAGAGGTGGGTGGTGGTGGGGGGGCACAACCAACTCAGTGACTTGCTTAGAAAAAGAGAAATTTTAAAAAATCTCCCCCAAAAAAAAAAAATTTAGGAAGGCAGAAACCATTAAAAAAAGGTTTTAAAACCTCAAAGGAAAAAAATGTAAGCGAGGGAGGCTGCAGCTAGCACTGAGGGCTCTCTATCTTGCGAACTCCTAAATTTTCGCCCTTCTGACAGCACAGACTCCCTTGGGGCTCCTCCTCAGGGGAGAGTAGGGATGCCTTCCAGCCTCGCTTTCCCTCCTGTCCTCGGGTTCGGGCCGCTGCGGCGACGACTAGCTCAGACTGTCCCCGCGGCCAAGGTGACTTCCTCGCGCCCGCTTGCCTGTCCCACCTCGCCGAACACCATACCGCCATTAGCGCATCCGAACCCCACACAGTTGCAACTCCTAACCCCGAATCTTTGCAGCCACTCGGCCCTGAAAGAGGCCCTAGACATGAGATGCCTTTCATCTGCAAACTCTGCAAACTGTGTCTCATATTTTGCAACTCTTCCCTTTTTTTCTCTCCCGCCAACCCCCACCGGCATTTTCTTCTTCCACCAGCTTTTACTGAACTTTTTGGCACTGCTTTGGATTGGAGTCAATTGCAGTCCACGCAACTGGCTGCAGAGAAATCGAAGGAGAAGGGAAAGGCGCGCACACAAGTCTGCAGAAGTGTCTCGGTTGGCACTTCTGTTTGATCCGAAATGACTCACATCCTGTACGGTGGATGGACTGTATATTGATGATTCCATTCTTCGCGCAGTTTAGAAATCTCTGTTGGGATTTGGCTTTTTGTTTGTTTGTTTGTTTTGTTTTTATTTTAAAAGGCACAAACTATAGATATTAGTTGAATGTTGAGGCTTTAACTTTTTTCGGTGTCTTTCTACAACTGTGTTCTGTGACTCAATTGTATCGTGTTAATATCAGTACAGACCGTCTTCTCTACGTGACCGTATAATGTTTTTTCTCTTGTAGTCTTTTTGGTGTGTCTTTATGGAGTACTAAGGTTCTCACGGGTTCAATTCCTTTGTGTTTAGAGAGATCACAGTTCAGACAATGGTATATATTTTTGTTATCAGGTGCATGTCTGTCTGATTTCTTTTTTTCTTCTCGTTGGGCTTTGTTTGTGAACATAAGCATCATAAGTTATGTTTCAGATTTTCAAATTTATTTATATGTGTTATAATGAATGCTTCTATTTAAAAGGGAAATATTTCTACATGTGCATATAGTTTTCCAAGAGTGTACCATTAACTTGATTGTTGATAATAAAAACAAAAAGCAAGTCTAGCAATTGAACTTTTCTGACTTTTCCTTGATTCGTTTTTGTTTTTCATTTAATTAAAAACAAAACGGTAACGGAAGAAAGAGGAAATTGTGCAAAGTCTCTAGAAGCCGCAGCGGCTCTGGAAACCTAGGCTGGCTGGAAAGTCGAAATTCATGCAGCCAAATTCAGCCAATATAAAATTTAGTGCTTGAGACAACGGCAGGATATTTTTGGTCCGGGCCTGTTTGTTTCCCAGTCACGGAGCACAAAAGAACATCAGGGCGTTGATAAAAATGTTCAGATCGGTGCCTAGGCAGAGGCCCCACGGACTGCTGGCAGCAAAGACAGGATTTGAATACCCGACTTTGAGAAGGACTCAGCTGCGGATTCTGAGCGTAGGCGCCTTCAGGACCGATAGGTTTTTGCGGTTCAGCCGACAGACCTCAGGCACCCAGGGACACCAAAGGGTCTCTACGTGGGCAGGTGGATCAGGAAGGCACCGGGCAGACAGCAGCTCTGCAACGTTTGTGTGTTTGGAGGAATAACACCTGCGACAACTGGAATTAGCAGTTGCACGGACCAGATTGTGCTTTTCAGGCGTTGTCCCATCTGCCCTTCAAAACAACATCACGAAGTAGGTACAATTTCTATCTTCATGTGCTTTTAACAGATGAGGAAGCTGAGGCAACTGAGAGGCTAACTTGCTCAAAAGCCCTGGGCATGAGCGATGGGGGCAGCCTTTGAACCCAGGAACTCTGATTCCAGAGCACGCACGTTAACTGCACCACTGGTTCCCAAAATGTGATCCTGGCGCCAGCAGCATCAGCATTACCTGGGAACTTGTTAGACGCAGGCATTCTCAGACTTTACCTTAGGCCTATTGAATTAGAAACCCTGGGAGTAGGGCCTAGCAATCTGTGTTTTAACAAGCCCTATAGAGGATATGAGAACCACTGAACTACACTATAAGAAACCCAAATGGGAATAGTTGTGTGTGTGTGTGTGTGTGTGTGTGTGTGTGTGTGTGGTGGGGGGGATGGGAAGATCTCTGGCAGCTTCAATGGTCCCCTTTTGGAAGGGAGGAGTCATCACCACAGCTCCCAGATGAAATTCTGCCTCCACCTTAAACTGCTTGACTGGGCCACCTTCTTTAAGCAGAAGCCTGTGTGTACTTCTGGTACTTACATTTGTACCTCTCTGTTTGGGCCTAATAAATAGATAAGTCAGTTCCCCTCACCTGACATCTGAGCGGAAGCTACAGTCTGCCTCCCCTGGTTTGAGGATTAGCAGCTGATATGGCTTGAATTTATCAGGGCGTCTCACCTTAAGCATCCAAACATGGCTTGCATCAGATCATACGGGTTTCATTCAGAAATTCCAAATCTTTGGATCTAACTTCTCATAGTTTTTCTAAAGGCCTTTTAAATAGTCTTTAAAAAAATCTGTCTCTAAATGCCCTTCACTAAACCTTTCAAGGCAACATTCTGTAAACAATGGCATTAATTGTGCTGGTCTAACATGCCTGCAATCTCAGATCCCTAGACCCCAGTCTTTGGTTGTAAATATAACTTAGAAAGGTCTGGGAGAGGGAAAAAAAAAGGCAAGAATTTACTGATGAAAAGAGCATTCTTCAAGGCTCAGGTAAACCAGTCATGGGCTTTGCTAGAGGAAAATGACCCTTGTCTTAGGCGCTGAAGACTACCAGGTAAGCCTCTGAGAGCTGATGGGCAGGCCAGTGGGACAGGCATTCTGGAGAAGGCAATACCAGGAGAGAGAAGGAAAACAAGGAGTAGACAGAGAAAGAAGAGAGACAGAGAAAGAAGAGGAAAAACAAGTAGAGAAACAGAAAGAAGAGGAAAAACAAAGAACAGTTTTTGGAAACCCCAGTGAAGGCCCTAGAAATCCTTTCAGATGTGAACAAACTACATGGGGACCCCCAAATTCCCTTCCTTTGGCCTTGACCTGCTTTGAGCACCTCATCTCCAGGAAAGGCAAATTCTAGGGATTGGTGAGGAAAACATGCTCCCAACCTCCACCTGACCTAGCTTCCCAGAGGACTGTGTTTTAAATGTCTGGAGGTATCCCCACTTTAGTATTTCAAATATCATCTTCTTTTTAATTTGGGTCACCTTTGCCTCTCTTAGTGGTCAAAGAAACGAAACTGTTGGGAAGCAAGTTTATGATTGCATGCAAAAAAATGCCCCTGTAATCTGATGGAGCCTAGTGGCAGGACACTCTGTCTCCTGAGTTGTGTCATTTCCTTGGAGCCTTGCACAGTGTGAACAAGCTCACTTTCACTTTTCCTCTCCTAAGGAATTTGCATTTTGGCTCATCAAGACATCCTTTTTCCTGGCAACTCCCGGGACCACATGTGACTTCACAAAAGCTGCATGAGCTGATGCCAGATGGCCACCTCTAAGCCAAGTTTCCTTCAAGATGGCTGAGTACAGAGAGCCAGAGTGGTTTTAGAGGAGAGCTGATAACCAGCAAACAGTAGCTGTCTATAACTCACACCGGAGGCTTCTCTGTGGCTACCTCATGTCCTTAAGGAGGATAGCCTGTGGCTAGACAGAGATGGCCCTCAATTCAGTGAAAGCATCTGTTGACCTTGGATGGCAAATGATCCCTCTAAGCTTGATTCACCCACCATAAATGTGAATAATAATACAGACTTGTGGGGTTGTTGGGGCATTAAATAATATATACAACAAATATCTGACACAATGGGAAGTTTTCAGCAAATGTCAGCTATTATTATTATTATTATTATTATTATTATTATCTACTTCTAGATTCTTTATTTCTTTAGCTGAAGTCTCAGAAGATTAAAAAGAGCCTTCAGTTGTCGCTTAAGTCAATGGCCCAAGAACGCAGAATGTGAGAGAATATGCCAAGTTTGGAACTGGAGAACTTTGCTGAGGGTGACAGTAACAGATTAGAATAAGCCATGGGCTGACAAGTAATAACTACTAATATGTATTGAGGGCTTATTATATGCCAGGTACTTTTAAGCTTACAAGCTTTAAAGCATTTAGTCCTTATAACTACCCTATGAGAAAAGTACTATTCCCATTTTTTTTTTAAGGAGGAAACTGAGACATAGAGGATTTAGGTAACATGCCCAGGGGCACAGAGCTAGTAGTATTGCAGCAGGAATCCAACTCCAGTTTGTCTCCAGACCTCATGTTCTTTAAACATTGCCCTTTAGAGTCTCTGCAAGGAGAAGAATTCCTTTTAGCCTGTGAGGTCATACACTACCAGACCTGGGAGGAGATCTCATCTCACCAAAAGATCCAGAAAGGTAGACGATAGTTAGAAAGGGCAACAGTACTGGGAGGGGAGTCCCAGTTAGATTCAGTGTGAAGTCATAGGGCTGAAAAAGAGAGGCTTTGGGATCCCCAGGAGAAGGGAAAATATTTCCTGCCAGGCAACGTATTTACAGCTCACAATCTCTTTCTGGTAATTGAACAAGACAAGAAATAGCCAGGGGCATGGAACATGAAAGGAAAAAGAAGAATTATATTATGAAGTGTGGAACATCAGTTGGTGGAAGGAATGGATGTCAGGAATAGATGTCAACCTCTAGGCTCATCTATCACCACCATGACACACGGGTGGTACAAATACCACCTGAATCCTTAATTTTCCAGCCTTGATTCCAGAGGGGGTGCACCAAAAATCTACATGGACAGATAGTGCTGAATGCCTTTACCCAATAGTATTTCCATGTGGAAAAGCAAAGTACAATTGCAAAGACCTGTGACTTCCTTAGGCCAATAGGCAGGGTTATCCTAAAACAGTCTATGACCACGTCATCATCATCATCACAGTAGACATTTTGGATTGTGTTAGTCTTGGCTTCACTCAGAAGTTCTTGACCTTGAGTTCATGGATATAATGCAAGGAAGAAAGGAAAAAATACATATAGATTTTTACTAATTTGACCTGAAATTTAGCATTTTCTTCAATGATAAACGTAGGCAACAAAGTCATGGTATTATTAGTACAGGTGATTTTGTCACCAGTGGAAATCACAGGCATTTTTTTCAATTACAGTTGACATTCAATATTATATTAGTTTCAGGTGTATAGTTTCAGGTGTATAGATCACAGATATTTTTATTTCACTTTAGAGTTTTTGAAGCTATCTCAATTTATCATTTATATTCACCATTAATTTGAAATTATGGTAATAATTAAACTAGCCACTAGATCTTGTTATTTAATACATTAATAAAGAAACATAGACATGACCATAATATAAATTTGTTTTAAACATATTTGATAACTTTAACTTACATCTTTTGTAATACTATGAACTTTATTTTTTTGCGTTGAAAAATGCTATCTTGAGAGGGTTCACAGGCACCGCCAGCTGTCAAAGGGTCTATAGCACAATATAGAGCTCCTGGCTAATTGATGAGAACAGTGTTTTCCATCTTTCTGTGAAGCTCTGACTTTAAGAACTTCTCATCAGGACCAGAGCATGTAACGTTTTATTTTACAGGTAGACAAAATCTTAGAGAAGTTTTAAAGCTGTCACATATTTTTTCAAAGGACAAAATAGAATAAAACAAGCTCCTAAAGCTGAACAACAAAAAAAAGTTGCAGGATTTTAAAGACCACTGGCTGGGTGGAGGTGACTGTGAGACAGCATGGGAGAATAGAAGGTGATGCAAGGGTTTCAGTGGGACTTGAATATTTTTATACTATTTACTGAGTGTTTACCTGAGCCAGGCACTGTGCTGAGTGCACTACAGAGCAGCCCTCTATGATGACAGTGGGGCTTTCCTTTTTTCCCATTATTGAAATCCAAAGCTATTGGGTCACTTGTCCAAGTCACACCACGAATAATGGCAAAGCCAGGACTCAACCCAAAGCCCAGCCTCTTAACCAATATGCTAAAATAGTTTTAAAAAATAGGAAGAGAGCTCTTCATTTGCCTAGCTGTCAATTCACTTCATTTTTTTGTCTGAACCTGAAGCTATTTGGTTTGTTAAGGCCAAGCGATTGAGCAATGATGTTATTAATACTATAGCCATGTGTTTGATGTCAAAGACCATCCTCTGGGGAAAATCAGACATCAAGGGGGAAATAAAGGCTTCTTACCTGAATATAATTTCATCAAGAAAGCAAGTGGATGATTGTTTGCTACTTGCTATCCAAAGATTTAAGTGGTGATGTCCAGAACAGGAAGGGCCTGGGTGTAAATTATTATTTATTCCTGAAAGAAATGATTTCTTTAAAGCCCCAGTGTTATGACCACCTCAGGCAAAAGTGGAGTGTAAACCCAGTTTGTCTGAGGCACAGGATATTGTGCTTTTGGAGGACTTACTATGTGTAGACACTTTGCCAGCTGTTTTGCATGCGTTATGTATTATATAACGCCTGTCAAGCCTCCTGAGGTGGATATTATTGTTCTTATTTTACAGGTGAAAAAATTCCAAGTCACAGAAAGGATGAGTAACTTGCTGAAGATCCCAGAGCTGGTAAGTCCCAGAGCTGATGAGCTCTGAATCCATGACCCTTTAATCCCAAAGCCCCATTCTCTGGAAGGTTCCAGAGGCTGGAGGAGTCCCTGAGATAACAGCCTAGAGCACAGCACTGCCCGTAGCCTGACTGCTCATATCCTAAGCCAATGTGAAAAAAAAAGTAGAGAGGGTAATGAAAATGTTCTGGGATTATGTAGTGGTAATGGCTACACAACTTTGTGAATATACGAAAACCCACTGAATTGTATACTTTAAAAGGGTGAATTTTATGGTGTGTGAATCATATCTCGATTTTTTTTTAAAGCAGAGACTAACATGGGAACCCCAGCACCCTTTTGTCTTCCTCTATGATGTCCTTGATTTCTTGCAGGTATAATTCATCTATACCTTCATCTTAAAATCAGAGCAACATAAATCAACAGAGAGTGGAAAATATTACTGTTTTATTAACCAGTTACTCATATTTTTAGGCTAGTGAATGCATGTTTTCCAATATTTATTTTAAAATAAAATGGGCAAAAAATTCTTAAGGTGAAGGCTTTGTTTTACATTTAATATTTTTTTTCAACATAATTATTTAAAGTCTGAAGAGCTGTTAAAATAGAGATTTTTTTTCAATTATAGTTGATATTCAATATTATATTAGTTTCAGGTGTACAGCATAGTGGTTAGACATTTATATATCTTATGAAGTGATCCTCCCATAAGTCTAGTACCTACCTAGCAACATTATATAGTTAATACAATATTATTGACTACATTCCCTATGCTGTACTTTATATCCCCATTACTATTTTGTAACTATCAATCTGTAAAAATAGTCAGACATTTTAACTGCCCCTGTATCTGACCCTATATCGGGACAATCATGCATGGAAACTCCTCTCTAGGGCCATTCTTGTCTTCTATCGAAGGAAAAGAAGTCAAATTTAAAGACTATTTGAAAATGTCCAAGGGCATTCATCTACTTATGCTGAGATTTTCTTCAATTACATCAAAACATAAACAAGTCATTTGTTTAAAAATTCTCAAATGACTGTTTCAGCACATATTTATTAGCAGAAATCAGGGTAGCCTACCTGTTTCATGTTTTGTTGTAAGGTATTTTGAGAAATATAGATGATGCTGGCCTATGAGTTTGCAAGAATATGCAAGTTGCATTTTGAGGAATCAATTTTTTTTTTTTTTTAGCTGAGCCATCCTGCTACCTGTTGGCAACTCAGAGGCTGCTCAGCTCGGGCTGGACTCGAACCGCTGTTGCTCAGAGCTCAAACTCTTGAGCAAGCTCTTAACCAACTAAGCCACTCGGCCGTCCCTTGAGGAATCAATTTTAGGACCTTAAGATAATTGTCGTTTTGTTAACTCAGGATTCTCTGGCTGAGACAGCTTCTATAGTAGTCCTCCCTTAACTGCTGCTTTGCTTTCTGAGGTTTCAGTTACCTGTGGTCAACCACAGTCTGAAAATATTAAATGGAAAATTCCTGAAATACAGAGTTCTTAAGTTTTAAATTGTGCCATTCTGTGTAGGGTGATGAAATCTCATGCCACTCGGCTCTGTCCATTCCAGGAGGTGACTTATCCCTTCGTCTAGCATCTCCATGCTGTATATGCTCCTCGCTTATTCCTCCCTTAGTAGCTCCCTTGGTTGTCAGATTGACTGTCGCTGGGTGTCCCAGTGTGTGTGTTCAAGTAACTCTTATTTTACTTAATAATGGCTCCAAAGCGCAACCATGGCGATGCTGGCAATTCTGATATGCCATAGAGAAGCCACAGAGTGCTTTCTTTACGTGAAAAGCTATGTACGTATAGGAAAAACATAGTATATACAGGATTCAGTACTATCCGCAGTTTCAGGCATCCACTGGGAGTCTTAGAACGTAATCCCCGGTGGATAAGGGGGGACTGCTGTACTTGGAAGGAGAAAACCATATCTAGAAGATAGTCTAGTAGTTACTTTCTCTTTGGTGGGACATCCTCCAGCACTGTTAGTTCTAGGATTGGTTAGGACTATTTTTCATGTCATTAATGCCTACTTGTAGGAAAAGTAGTTTTTAATAAGTAATAGAAACATAGCTGAAAAATTCAGTGCTTTAAAGTTCTAAAAAACTGCATAGGTAATACACACACAAGGTAAAATTCAAATGATTCAAAAGCTTATGCAGTGAAAAGTATATCTCTCTCTTACCGCTGTCTCCCCAAAGTAACTAGTGTTAGTAGATTCTTTTTTATCTTTCTTAAGATAGTCAACATATATAAGAGCACAAAAGCCATTACATTATATTCAATTTCTGTACATTGTATTATTATTATTTTTACTTAACATATACAAGTTCAGACAATTAGGTTTGTGAACTCATCCTAGAAAAAGTGCTACATACCTCATTGCTGAATATCACTACAGTCACCTTTGAAGTACTCCCCTTGGGAAGCTATGCACCGACACCAGTACCTAGTCACCCTTCAAAGCAATTTTGGAACTCTTTTTCTAGAATGGCCATCAAAGCTGTCATCATATTACCTTTGATGTCCTGAATGTCATCAAAATGTCTTCCTTTCACTATTTCCTTTGTCTTTGGGTAAAGAAAGAAGTCATTGGGGCCAGATCAGGTGAGTAGGGAGGGTGTTCCAATATAGTTATTTGTTTACTGGCTAAAAACTCCCTCACAGACAGTGCTGTGTGAGCTGGTGCATTGTCCTGATGCAAGAGCCATGAATTGTTGATGAAAAGTTCAGGTTGTCTAACTTTTTCATGCAGCCTTTTCAGCACTTCCAAATAGTAAACTTGGTTAACTGTCCAGTTGGTACAAATTCATAATGAATAATCCCTCTGATATAAAAAAAATGTTAGCAACAAAAAATAAATTAAAAAACAAACAAACAAAAAACAAACAAAAAAAGGTTAGCAACATCGTTGCAACAAGTTTGCACACTTAATTGTCAGATCTCATATCCAAAGGTCACTCCCTCTCAAAACCACTAACTCTGCCTTGTATTTAATGGCTGCATAGTTTTTGGTTTTCAAAAAGGAATGCAACATGGTCCCTATACTCCTAATGGTGCCTTGAATGGAGAGGAAGAATGTGACAAGAGACTAACTGTTTCCTAACAAACGTTTTTCTCTTCTTCCAGTTAGTGAAAGAATCCCTTGACTTTTTGACTGGCTGAGACATGCCATCCAGAGAGACACTATATATTTCCCAGCTGCCCTTGAACCTAGACATGGAGATATGCCTACATTCTAGCCAATGGGATGTGAGCAGAAGCGATCTGTGCCACCTCTAGGTTACACCCTTTAAAGAAAGCTATTTGCCCTCAACTTCTCCTTTTGCTGTGAAACAGAATGAAAACATGATGGTAAAATAGAAGGTGCCTGGGGCCATGGACTATTCCTTAGAGTAGAACCACCCTATTATCTTCTACCAATTTTTACAGAGAAATACATACATTTATTCTGCTAGCAATTGTTTGGTCTGTGGTAAACAACTGAACCAGTGTTTTAGCAAATATAAGAGGTGTCCTTGAAGAGTTGACATTTGTGCTAAATGTTGAATAGGAATCACCAGATAGACTGGGGAGTGAGAATGACATTCCAGGCTGCTGCATGTACAAGGTTGGAGAAACTTAAATGATTTTTTAAAAAGCCAGTAAGTGGCACTTGGATTAGATAATTCAGGTGTGCTGCCATCACAACACTCTCGGTATGATGTTCATTTAAGGTTTTTATTCCCCTGGAAAATGTTGATGGACTTGGGTATTGCTCACATGAACTGCCTAATGCATTTGTGATTCACCGGGACATCCCAGAACAGGTTTTTCCACTAAAAGGACATGAAAGCCAATCGTAACCAATCCCAGAGCTAACAGTGCTGAAGCACAGTCCCACCAGAGAGGAAGTAACAACAGGGTTATCATTTAGATGTGGTTCTCTCCTTCTACATAGAAACTTTCTGAGCAGCAGAGTCCTGGGTTAACAAAAATACATAATTGTCCTGAGGCCAAAAAAATCAATTTCTCCAAATGCAACTTGTGTCTTCTTGAAAAACTCATATGCCAGCATCATGTATACTTTTCAAAATACCTTACAACAAAACGTGAAGCAACCTTCCCAAGGACTGGGTTAGGGAGATTAGGTGCTGAGTAAATAACCTTTTCGCAGCAGCTCTACAAACATGCTTTACCATACATGAAAAAGGAAACCTACTACTAACAACCAATAATAATAATACTTCACTTCTCTTCAGGGTTTATCAATGTACTAGAAACTACGCTAAGCACTTTACATGCATTATGTCATCAAATCTTGGCAATAACTTTATGAGATGGGTACTATAATTATCCTCACTTTAGAGACCAGGAAACCAGGACTTAAAGAGATTAAATAGCTTGCTCAAGTTCCTACAGCTGGTAAACAGCAGAGCTGGGATTTGACTTGAACTCAGATCAGCCTGACTCCAGACCACTGTGCTCCACTGGACCTGGTTATGTACAACAACCTGTGTGCACTTATGCATTAGAGCATAAAAGCTTCCTCATGACCCTATAAGGGTCTTGTTTGTGTATAAGGCAGTATTTTACACATTCTAGTGTGTGATTAAATATTCAAGAGCCTTTTGTTGTTGCATGTGTGAGTCTACAGATTCTAAGCCACATCCTTCCACCAGCTAATGCCTGCTGAGTGTTTACCTGAGTCAGGTGCCTATCGGGCCCCAGCAGATGGAGCAAGAAGGATTCCATGATGCCCTGGAAAAGGGTGAGATCTGTTCCTCTCCTTGCCCATCACTTCTCTAGCAGGCAGCCTTCCTCAGAACCCAATTCACAATAGGATACCAGAAGCAACTATATGGAGTTGAGTTTAGGAGGTTGGCTCCAAATGACAGGGGTTACATCCTTAGGTCCTCCCTCTTTGTGGACCAAGACTTTCTCCTAGAGCCAGAGGGTCAGTGCCTCTTCTAAAGTACAGTTCCCAAGCTGCCATCCTATTTTGGCTAAGTATTTCAGTGGGCTGATTCAGGAAGGCCAACACTTTGCAATGTGAGCCTGGGGACATCTGTTGTAGCTGATAAATGCATTGTACTCACCCAAAGCCCAACAATGTCCCAAGTAACTAACTTATAGGTTCAGAACCTGCTGTGCTGCCCAGTGGGTCAGAGTATGAGTGATTTCATTTAGTCCACACAGCAGCCTTATGGGTAGGTGTTATTATTTCCATTTTCCAGATGTATAAACTCAGGCTTACAAGGGGATGAATAACTTGAATGAGATTGTTTGGCGAGTAAGTGGTGGAAACTTGGATTCACAGCCCCCTGCACTTTATTCAGTGGTTCTGTTGCCTCCTTTGAATCTACATTTGGAACAGAAAAATTATAGAAATAACTATTTGGAAAACATACGAGCCCTGACAATTAAGTTTGCGAACTTGTTGCGACGATGTTGCTAAACTTTGTTGATATCAGAGGGATTATTCATTATGAATTTGTACCAACTGGACAAACGGTTAAATTTGGAAGTGCTGAACAGGCTGCATGAAAAGGTTAGATGACCTGAACTTTTTGCCAACAGTTCATGGCTCTTGCATCATGATAATGCACCAGCTCACATAACACTGTCTGTGAGGGAGTTTTTAGCCAGGAAACAAATAACTATATTGGAACACCCTCCCTACACACCTGATCTGGCCTCCAATGACTTCTTTCTTTACCTGAAGATAAAGAAAATATTGAAAGGAAGACATTTTGATGACATCCAGGACATCAAGGGTAATATGATGACAGCTCTGATGGCCATTCTAGAAAGAGTTCCAGAATTGCTTTGAAGGGTGGACTAGGTGTGGTATTGAGCACAGCTTCCCAAGGGGAGTACTTCAAAGGTGACAGTAGTGATATTTAGCAATGAGGTATGTAACACTTTTTCTAGGATGAGTTCACTAACTTAATTGTCTGACCTCATATGACATTCTTCACCCCTACCCCTTGGGCTATTTTAAACAAGAAAAATACACATGAAATTACCCATCACCTCTAACTTCAACTGTTGCTGGAGCAGAATCACTGAGATCACTGGGTGTTATTGAATAACAGGAACCCTGCTGGAGTTAAACATCAGCTCCGAGGCTGCTCAGACCTCGAGGAGCCAGGCCAGACCAAGTGTCAGAACTATCTAGCCTTTTCCCCACAGCAGGATTATTTCCAGCCACAGCCAGGATGGGAGAGTCTTCAGCAAGCCTGCAACATCAAACCGGCCACATCAATTCGCAGAAGCACTTTGAAGAGGAACAAATCAATAAGTTCCTTCCCCTCAAGATTGATAACATTATCAGGAAGCAACAGATGCATATTAGGGCACAGTACACCATGCAGGGAAGGTGAGCTCCCTGCGCTTCAGTTCTGCCTCTGGAAAAGCAATTGTAAATCAGTGGCTGAACCTCAGCACTTGCGGCACCTGTCTCAACAATAAAAGCTAATTCTCAATGCATTTGGCAGGTTTAGATGGGCCATCACATACTCTGTCTCTTTTGATTAAGACCCTACAAGGTGGATGTTACTGTCCCCATTTCACAGATGAGGTTCAGCAAAACTAACTGCCCAATGTGCTTAAGACCATAATTATTTATAACCAAGCTGGACTTGAATCTTTGGACTTGGAACGCATATTCTGCCTACTCCCCAAGGGTCCCCCAAACTGCATTCAGTTTGCATAATTTTTGATACATCAGAGGCCCTCTTATGTAACTTATTATTTTTCTTCTCATTAATCTAGTTTTCTTTACCTAAATAAATTTTTATTAAAAGGAAATTCCCTATAATCAATAATGTTGTAAATATTTTTTAGGCAGCAAGTTGAACTCATGTCTGGTCAAGGAGACCACTGCATAGACAGTGTAGAGGCCTGACCACTGCACTGTATTTCTGAAGCTGATATTGAGTAATATTGTATGTCAACTACAATTATATATACATATATATATATATATAGTCATGGGATGTGGAGTAAAGTGGTAGAGTGTGGGAATGGAGTCAATGGAATCGTAATAGATAAGTATGACATCGGGGGTGGGAGGGCAGTGGGTGGGGGAGGGGGTTGTTACTTTGTGAGGGGTGAAAAGGATAACTATTGCATTGTTCTCTACACCTAAAACTAATAATAAAATATAAATAAATAAATAAATAAAGGAAATTCCCTGCCACCTGAATTGTTTGTGTTTTTTTTTAGTTTTAAATAAATAGAATTTTAAAAAGTCAGTTACCTCCCCCACACACAAAAAAACAAAAAACAAAAAACAAACAAAAAAACCACACCTGAGCGTAGTTTGATTGACCCAAATTTCCAATGATGTTCAAATTAGGCCATATTGTCAGTCCTAACTCCTAAGTGCTTTCCTTTGCCTGCTCAGATATTTAATTCCTTCCCCTCACATTCCCTGGACACCTCCTTTAATCAGCACTGAAATGGTTGGAGCTCAGCTCCTTGCATTGATTACCTGGGCTATCATAATGGCCTCCTGTTTCAGCTTCTTCCTTCCAGGCTAATCCTCTCCAAATTCATCCTCCACAAGTTGCTAGCTTTATCTTTCCAAAGCACAGATCTCCATCACCCTACAAATGTCATTGAACATACTTAATGACTCCCTGTTGCTATAGGATAAAGTCTAAATTCCTAAATATGGCCCACAAGGCCTTTCAAGAGGCAATAGCCACATACTTCTTCTTTTTCTAACCTTCCAAATTTTACCCCCCAAAGCATCTAATTTAAAGGGCTGTGTTTTATTTATAACACTGGAACTCAACTCTTGATAACACCCCTCTCATTTCTCTAATGGTTTCTTGCCACCACCTTGAACTTCTCTAACAGAGTCTGTTGAGAGAAAACACTCAACATTTGTTGATGGACCTGTAGAGAAGAGGGATATTTCACACCTCTGGGCTAGGTGTTTTATGTGAGAAATGCTAAAGAAACACAGAAAAAATCATTAGTCAATTCATGAATTATGCATAGATTTTCTACTTCCCAAAGGTATTCTTTAAAAACAAAGTTTATTCATCGATTACTTCCTTTTAGTGAGTGGAAATGTTGACTGAAATTTGGTTCTTGGTATGAAATGCAAGACTTTAGAAATTCAAATATATGTTGAGAAAAGCATACATTTTCATTTATTACCTGACAATGACTGAGGTAGAAGGCTCTTCTTAAAGCAATTACCAGTTGGAGGAGAAGTATAAATTTAGCATAATTCATGAGCTGGTTTATTTTTCTTTCTTCCAACATTAGTCTGGGTTTGGTATGAAATAAGCCCACATATACCTTAAGTGCAATCTACTTTATGCTGCCTTTGCCTTACAAAGTCAGTAGCTTCATCACAGCTCCATTCTTCTATTCACGTAATACTTACTGAGTATTCTGAGCCAGGTGTATTCTGAAGCATGGGATTGTTTGACACAATGACTGGTATATCCAACATTACAGATCTTTGCTTTAGTCCAGAGGCAAATTGACATGTTTAGTGTTGGTTGTTTTACAAGTTATATTATAGAAACTGTGGAGATACGCATGGGAAATTACGTAAATCTGTCACCTTCTCTTGATTACAACTATTTGTCCTCCACATCTGTACCCTGATTCACATTAATGACCTCACCATGCATAATCCATGCTTTTTATGTTGCAAAACCGAGACATATATATTAATTGATTTGATTGTGGTCTCACTGCAAATTCGTGTGTGTGTGTGTGTGTGTGTGTGTGTGTGTGTGTGATAGGTAGGAGTAGAGGAGGGGACAAGGGAGAAGAGTAGAAGCAAAAGAAAACTTGACTTGCTTTTATTGAGTGCTTACTGCATGCCAGGCACACAGCATACCCTAGTTCATTCAAGCCTCATAGCACTTTGTGGTAAATATTCTCTCCCATTTTACAGATGTAGAGACTGGTTGTATAGATTGTAATCAGGGAACCAGGCTACAAAGCTGTTCTTTCCACTATTCTAAGCTAGCACCCAGGCCTGTGGCCCCCAATCCAGGGCTCTTTCTATTCCATCATACCTCTCTGATCCAGCTGAAAGACAGATTCAGTGCTCTGAGAATGTCCACGGGTGGCTATCAAATTAATTCTGTCTTTCCCACATTTTGAATTCTCAAAGTCTTGTTTGCATTGTTTTGGACATATAGCCTGCAACTCTTACTCATGAGCTGAGCTTTCTTTCCCCTCTAGCAAAATAAACATTGCCCACAGAGGTCATATTTGCTGATGATATGAGTCACGGAAATCTGACTCAATTTCATATTTTTGGTATCTAAAGCAGGATTTCACATGGAATATAAGGATAAGTTTCAGTAACCTCTGTCTGTTGCACTTCTGTCTTTATTTTGAAGTAGGTTCAGAAGCTGAGGAAGGCCACTGGATATTAGACTTCTGGCCAGGGGTAATATTCAAACTGCCACCAATCAGCACTGACCAATCAAATGGAGTACCCACCAGGAAGGGTCTGATCTCTAGGGCCCCACTCAGTGACAGACACTAATCCTTTAGCTGTTGGATCATGGAAGAAATCTGAGGGTCCCAGGATAGGAATTGGGAATGCCAGGTTCTCAAGCAGGCATTTAGGAGAACCTAGAGGAGTGATCCTTTACTATTCCATGGTACAGCTATATTTTAATATTTAAACAACCAGTGCAACCATATTGGTACTTATTGATTGAATATTGGCCTTGCTTCAGACTCTCTTCCTTACCTTAGAACTCCTGATCCCATTTCTGCCAGCAGGTGACTTTCCTATACTAGGCTGGTGTTGCTTCTGAAGAGAGGGGGGGAAAAAGGGATTACATGTGACCTTGAGGAGTTGTTCAGTCTTTCTTTGGCCTCCTAGCTCATCAGCAAGCCTTGGAGAATAATGCTCTATGGCAGTGACTGCTGCTATTCACCAATATCCATTCTTCCCTTCCTATAATAACCCAACTCTGGAGTTCTAGCTGGGCACATAGCTGCCAGCTAGACACGACATTTCCCACCCTTCTTTTAACTTCAAAGTGATAATTTGTCTGTTTTTAGCCAATGGGATTATACCACTTCCAAACTGTACCTTTAAAAGAAATGAATGAGTTCTCCTTGTCCCTTCATTCTTTCCGATGGCTGGGATACATGAAAAAGATAAAGCAGCTACCTTGGACCAGAGGTTGCTGCATGCTGAAGACGGCAGGTCTACTCTG
Source organism: Hipposideros armiger (assembly GCF_001890085.2). Taxonomy (NCBI): domain Eukaryota; kingdom Metazoa; phylum Chordata; class Mammalia; order Chiroptera; family Hipposideridae; genus Hipposideros; species Hipposideros armiger. The sequence goes on along the minus strand of NW_017731403.1, from coordinate 4,972,637 downwards.
CTATCCTGGACTCCTTAGCTCTAAACCATTACAAAGGAGAGAAAGGTTTAACCCTTCTTGTTTAAGCCACACAATATTGTGGGATCTTTGTTACAGCAGCTTAGACTCTACCTAACAAATACTGCTCATTGGTGGTGTCATTATTTGGTTGGGTTTCTATAATTTACTACTTTTGCAAACACAGGAGGGAGATATTACGTCTGTACAAAAGGCATAGCATATACAAAGGATGTAAGGTAAAAAACAAAACACAAAAACACAAAGTGCCTTAAAAGAACTGAAAAAGATTCTCTATGGACTAAAGATGGATTGTATGGGCGGAATTGTCAAGCAAAGAGGTTGCAGAGATCAGCCTTACAGACCATGTTCAGTGACTTTATTCTGAGTCCAGGAAGCCTTATTGAAGAATTTTGAGTAGAGAGTAACATGATCCAATGTCTATATTAGAAAGGTTTCCCTGGAGTGTGGAGAACAAATTGGGGATGGCATGGGCAAAATTAGATACTGGAACACGAGGTACAAGGCTGTTGTAGTAAACTGGGTGAAAAATAATAGCGGCCTAAACTAAACAAGAGAAAAGTAGACAAAAGGAGAGACATTAAGAGGTGGGATCCTTGAGACTGGAGGTAAATGAGGAGGGTGGGTTGGTGAGGGAGAGAAGTTTAGGATGATACCCAGATATTTGATTTGTGTGGTGGTTTGTGGTGTTCAGAAGAGGGCATCTTTGCAAAGAATAGAAAGTTGAGAAGCTAGCCTGCAGTGGTCTCCATTGTTGCTGTATGGACTACTCTCTGTTCATCTTATATTCTCTCTCCTTCACTCATTTCTCCCACAAGGTCCTAGCTATGGATATTATCCATTTCTGCTCTTCTCCAGACATGCCTTTTACTTGTAGTTTTTCATAATTTTCACTGTGGACTCCTTTGAGTCAATCCCACATTTACCCTACATTAGGAAACATATTTTTCCTAGAAAAAAGAATATATCGACTCCTTGTGTCCATCACTTTAAACCCATTTACAAAGCCAATTGTAAACCAGATGCCACTGTTCACTTCAGAAGCCACATCTATCAGATGAGGATGCTGGGATTGCCCACCCACTTCAGAGACACCTTGGACTTGCTAAAAGTCAATCAGAGCTTATGACTCACAGTATCATTCAAGAAAAAAAAAAAAGGAGGCGGGAGTGACATTTTAGATAGTCTGTACCACTGGAAGTCAGGTGTCATGGGGTTCTGCTAAATTTTCTGAAATACTGAGCCTTGGAGAGAATGTTCATTAGTATCTTACTGCTAGAGCTTTGGATTGCTGTTGATCCCAGACTTATCTTTTTTCACAGTGAGGAATAATAATTGTAGGTCTCTGTTATGTCTGGTAATAGTTTCCCTTCCCTTTGAGAAAATTCTTACTCTACTTCATGGGACTTTGCTGGGGCCTTTAGTCATGGTGTCCTCTTTCTCTGGCCACAAGGATGGGCTCATGTCCCAGACTGAATCAACCACAGTGTCTCTTGCTCCTGACAACAGTGATTGGTCCAAGGGGTAGGTATGTGATCCTTTGGGCCACTAATGGTCTTCCCTGGGATTGATATAGATGCCAGATAAAAGGAGAAATCTCTCGTTTGTTGGTGCTGCTATGCTAGGATAACATACGTACAGATCTGTCCATATTAATCTTCCTTGGCTGTCTGGAGAAAACTCATCTTCAGTAATAGAATAGTATATCAACACCCTGAGAGAAATAGAACTGCAAGATGGGTTGAGGGAATTTTGGTGATGTTTTAAGTTGTTGGTTCCAAACCACATGGCCTTAATTTTGAAGCTGTCCCCTTAATCCCATGGGCTACCTCAGGTTTCTTCATGGCTCTATGACCCAATGAGATCCTTATTTGCTTAAGCTGATTTAAACTGGGCTTTTGCAGGGTTCAAATAACACACAGTCAGTTTCCAAAGCTTATCTATACCATAATCACTAATTAATGCCCAAGTGCTCACAGGTTCACCCAAATCATTACGTTCCTCACCTGGTTTAACATTTGCATTTTATCAACGGCCTTCTAGCACTAATGCCTTGATGCAAAGAAGGCTTTCCAGTGGAGGGAACAAGTTTTAGGCAGTTTAGCAAGCCAAAGGGAGAGAGATTTGCTGGGCACCTTAGCTTTCTGCAGCCTCTCAAGTCATTTGGGGTCGTGAAGCAGTGTTCTTTCTCTGCAGCCTCTACTCTGACTCTAGGTCCCCTCTGTGGTAGCAGGGAGCAGGAATTGGAGCTAATAAACATCAGGAGTTTAATTTAATGAGCTCTTTTTCAGACCCTGGTCCTCCCACTCCTGGTCCTCTCTCCGCTCCATTGCAGTAAGACATAGGTAGGTAGTTAAGTAGAGAATTCACCACTAAATAACAATTGCCACCAATACCGCCACAGTTCAGGGAAGGACAGTTTGCAACTAATTACTTCCCATGAAAATACCCAAACATAATTTTGTTCATTATTAAAATTTTCCAATAATAGATTTATCTTCCTCATTAAGTAATACATTATTCTCGTATAAAACACACAGCAAACTAGAATTACTAAGCACTGCTTATATTAAATTGTTGTTTAATAAATTAAAACTCCTATGGTTATGAATAAACTAGGTCATCAGCATATTTTGTAAATTAGTAGTTTCTTGTAGTTATTCTCTCCTGGTCAAAGCCTGAAAGCGGGGGAGAGGAAAAAATGATTATCATTATTATTTTATTGTTTTCAAGCAAACTACTGCTCTCCGCACTGTAGTTTAAAATAAACCACTCAGTCTTAAACAGTAAAATCAATATTATTGAGTATCAATCAATAAGAATAAATTTTAAAGACTATGTTTTGCAAACTTTTAAAGTTACACTGGAGGCTGTGTGTACTGGATTATATAAGGCCTGATGAATAACCAGCCTCAGTATTTGAAGATTCTTGATGCAACAAGCATTGTTCAAAGTGATTTTAATTATTGGTCAAAATGGTTTTCCCTGTTACAACTTTTGGTAGATTGAGAGTCTTTTCTTTCTGATTTTAGGATAAGTCAACTTCTCCTCTGTCATCTTTTCAATTTGAGATGATTAACAGAGATTTTCCATAGTCATATCCAAAACTGTGACGTTACTAAAGAATTAGTTACAAAGACTCCTCAAGTTACAAAATCCTTACTTACAGAAACATATAATGCAAATAGATTGCTGTATCTTTCTTTATTTTTTTATTTCCATACTCACTCAAAGGTCACTAGGGACAGCAACCAGGCCACGCTAAGACAGTTACCCCACCTTCTGGCAAAACTATGGAATTGTTTGAACCCATGTATCACTCAACTACCTTTCTTCTCTTGAAGAATGAACATTCTGGGTGTAACCTGCTCCCTCACCTTGTTTTTCAACAGCTATAGCTCAATTATTTGTATTGAGCTAATTTCCTCCCTCATATCTACACACAGATATTTTTAAAGAACATTCCTCTTTTAAACTGTTGTCAGTTACCTTAGGAATCTTTTTTTCTTCCCTGCGTGATTTCTCCCTCTTCCATACAACTCCTCTACCTCCTCTCTCTTTTTCTCACCATGTGGCAAAACCCAAAACTGAAAACAAAAAAACTTCATCCTGTCTAATATATGTAAGAATAGTGCTGGTAGTCATACAGAAAATAAGTGTCAAACACTGGAACTGTAGGTAACATAACTAGTAATCAGGATTGCCAAGCACTCAGTGTACTCAGAAGTGTCCTTCAGAATCACAACAAAAAACCCTACACTGATCTGCTTCTCATTCATTTAAGGTTATACTTATTTCACATTCATTTTTTTGTCAAATCATTAATTTTAAAATGAAGAATTTCTTCTCTATTTAGTCTTGAATATATGGTAGTTCGGCTACATTAAATAGATTAACATTATTTCTATGGATGCTGTAAGTTACAAAGAACTAACTCTTTAGTCACAACATTCTGGAAGTAAGACATGTTGTATTAAAAAAATTAGTGTGTCTTTATCTATCTATCTATCTATCTATCTATCTATCTATCTATCTATCTATCTATCTATCATCTATCTACCTATTTATTTTGAGACACAATTGACATATAACGTTGTGTAAGTTTAAGGTGTTAATTTGATATATTTGTATATTGCAATGTGATTACCACTAGGGCATTACCTAACAGCTCTATCACATCACATAATTATAATTTGTTTTTTTGTGGTGGGAACAATTAAAATCTAGTCTCTTAGCCACTTTAGAATACAGCATTGTTGTCCATAATCACTCTGCTGTGCCTTAGATCGCTAGGACTTATTTATCTATTGGTTGCAAACTTAGTTTGTCTTTTAGAGATACTTTCTTACAATTCTCCTGTCCCCAACTACCATTGGTTACATATGTTTATTTTAAAAAAATAAATGCTTAAACAATTACCAAAATAGTAATTATTCACAGGGAAAAAATGAAAACATTAGTAAAATGGATAAAATAAAAAATGAAAGTCCCATTCCTTACACCCTTCTCCATCTCTCAGAAATAGTTAAGAGATTGAAGTAGTCCCTTTAAGAATTCTTTTCTATACAACCATAAGCATATTTCTCTTTTTTTGGAGAGCAGGAAATTATCAGGTAAGAATTCACTTATCTGGAGCATGAGAAAGAAGCAGAAGCAATTATTTTTCATCATGGTTCAAAGAACTATGGTTCAAAGAACTGTAGACCTGGAAGGTAGGCTTCACCAAACTTTAAAGGAATAATATCTTTTTTATAAAATTACTTTTATTATTAAAGAACAGTTGACTACAGTTATAAAATAAGTAATAAATTCACATTTTCACATGTACTATGGCTCATCTCTCTGAATCCTCTGGATATATCTTCACATTTTGCAAACCTACACACTTTTACCTCTGCTAAAGAAAAACCAAAATGGAGGCCACAATCTGAGTATGCCCCTAAGCCAACCACCCACAGCCACATAACCAAAACTTAAACAGTCCCGATTTCCCCAAAATGCTGACTCTGACTCTTAAACAAAATTGAAGTTTTCTTCATGTCATTGTGATCTTGCAGCTTCCTATCCAATCAGCTGCAAACACATCAGCTTATGCAGTACTACTATCCAAAGAGGAATGTAGGTTTCTAGTAACCAGTCACAATATGAAAACAACGTACCCCCTCATTCATACTTTATAAACTGAGCTGTAACTGCTGAGAGCCAGCTTCTGACTACTTTTTTTTGAAGTCTCCCTGTTCACAATTTGTTTCTCACTCAATAAAATATTCATATCAAGTAAGCTCTCTAAATTTTATCTTAACACCTCTTTACATTAAATGTTATCTCATTCATGGGGTCTAGAAACAACTGAGATTATAGACAGCTAAAAGTAGCCATACTGTCATTTTTTGTGCATAAATGATAAAAAGATAAATGCATTTTTTCCCCTTTAGATCTCATTGGAAACCAAGCATTAAATACAATGTTGAAGAAAAACTACAGAACCATGACTGAGCTATTTATTCCCACTTAGCTATTCTTCTTGACTGACAGATGGAGCTGAGTTGCAGCCTGCCCTTTTTGTTGTATTCCTAGTAATCTATTTTATCACAGTAATCGGCAATGTGAGCATGATTTTGTTAATCAGAAGTGACTCAAGACTCCAATGTACTTCTTCCTCCATCACCTCACCTTTGTAGGTCTCTGTTATGCCACCAATGTCACTCCTAATGCACTGGTTCATTTCTTACCCTAGAGAAAAGCCATTTTCTTCATTGGTTGCTTTTTACAATTTCACTTTTTCATTGCTCCTGGTAATTGCCAGTCATTATACGCATACAGTGATGGCTTATGACCACTGCACAGCCATCAGCAAGCCCTTGTCACATGGGAACAAAACGTCCAGATGTATCTGCCTCTCTTTGGTTGTAGCTCCTTATACATATGGCTTTACAAGTGGTCTGCACAGACCATCCTGATGCTTTGTCTGTCCTTCTGGGGATGCAATGAGATCAACAGCTTTGCGAACCCACCTCTCTTAGTCCTCGCCTGCTCAGATACCTATGTCAAAGATTGCCGTGTTTTTGAGCCACACTGTCTTTTGAAACCTGAATATAATTTACAGGGGATTAAACAGAAATGTTGAAATCCTAGGCTTTTAACTCAACTTTTTTCCTTTGAGATGTGTAACAAAGGAAACAGAAGGCATTATATTATTAGTGGCATTAAGTTTTAGTTGCAACTGTAAAGAGTTTGTCCTGTTTCCTTGCACTGTGTGCCCCTATTACTTGGGCATTATTATTCCTCTAACTTAGATTGACTTTTGCCAGAGGGACAGCAGAACTGTAATTCGAATGCATCTTTTACTCTCTACATTAATGTTTTAAAAATAATTGATTCTTTCCTGTCATTAGTGGAAATGGTGCCTATAAGACAACATGATGTTTACCCACCACCCTAAAACACTTCCTTGAGCTGATTTTCTCCAGGCCTCTTTCCTTTTCATTTACTGAAGATTGAAATTCTTCCTCCCTGGTAGAGGGAGTGGTTTCAGCTTCTAATTGGTACTGATTGATCATGTCTTCTTGCTGAAAGAAGAATAGTCTTTCTTGTTCATCACTCTTTCACCTTTCGTTAGTTTTATATTCTTGGTTAATTAAGTCATAAGGAGGAGAGCTGGTTTAAAAAGGAGATTTTTTTTGGACAGTGACATTCTACTATTCCCAGGACTACCCTATGAAAAACCCATAAGTGGGGTTTTCATGGAACTTTTAGTGCCTCCCACTTAGCTATTCCTTATAACTAAAGTTGACCCTGAAAGCTGGAAAATTGCTCCTCGTTGGCCACTTTCTCCAATAATGACTTTATTACTGTATTTTTAATACCACCATCATGCAGTGCCAAGCAGCAAGTGAATGTTAAAGGGAAACAATCGTCTTGTAATTCAGACTGGTAGGAAACAGTCATTTCCTATTACTTGTCATAAGAGAAGACAATGCAATTAAAGTTTCTGGCTTAGACTAGAGCCTCCACACACAGCCACTGTCTCCATTGATTCACATTTTTGACTGTCTGAAGAGGCAAAGTCAGCCAGATCGACCATATGCTCATCCAAATTGGTTTTTATCATGATGGAAGATACCTTAGAGATGTTTCATTTTTGGTGGGTGTTACATAGACCTGGAGAGCTGGTTATTGATATCCCAGTCCCTTAGGTCTAGAAGAGTTATTAGGGATTATTTCAGAATGAGATTTAGGCCCCTTAAACACACAGTAGGTGCTTAAGCATCTCCATAAATATCTTTTTTGAGGGCCCATGATATGGTAAGATGCTTAGCATACAAAGATACTTTGGTTGCTCCATCCAAAAGATGATTTTCAGTCCTTACCCTACGTGATCTTTGTGGCGAAGACAATATTATGAAATTACTAAGTTTCATTCAATTACTAAGTACACGAGGCCTGCATTTTCCCATCTCCTCTGTAGTTAGTTTGAAACCTACTTCTGGCCAAAACCTCTAATGGACAGTTACATGTGTCACTGCTGTGCCGAAGCATAGAAGAGCATGCGTGAGCCCTCCATGCTCTCTCTTACCTTGTTATGATTGTAGAGGTCTTATCTTAAGATGGCAGAGACACAGGATGGAACCAGCCTGCTTGGATCATGGTTCAGAGTGAGGTTCCTCAGAGTCCTGGAGCAGGCTGAGTGTGAAGGAGAAATAAATTTGTAGAACAAAGCCACTGTGATTTTGGGGATTATTTTGTTACTGCAGCATCACCTAGTTTATTCTGATTTACAGCCTCCTTGGAGGCATCTGACTCTGCCAACCTTCTTTGGATTATGTGACTCAAAGCTCTCCTGATTTTCCTGCTACTTCTTTGACTTCATCTTCTCAGTCTGCCTTTAAGGTTCTTCTCAGTCCCCTCAGTCCCAGTCTTTAAATATTGGAGTTTCTTTTTTTTTTTTTTAATGGGCCCTGCCATTAACCTTTTCCTTTCATTCTATTCAGGCTTCCTGTGTCAATTACCATACGATGAGGACTCTCAAATCTATATCTCTAGCCCACTCTTCTGTCCTAAGTCATATATCCCTATACATATCTACTTACCTACTGGATGTCTCATGTGCATCTCAAGCTCAATCTATTCAAAATTTAACTTAGAGCTCTCCTTCCCTCAAACATGTTCCTCCTTCAGTTTTTCTGTCCTCAGTGAATGGTATCACCATATGTGGTACTTATTCTCCAAAGATGGCCCCAAAGAACCCTTCATCCCCATATTGATACTCTTGTGTAGAGCTTCCCACATTCTATCTCTCTGGCCCTGTGACCCACTTTACCAATAGAATGTGGAGGAAGTGAGACATGGCACTGGCAGCTTCTACCTTTTCACTTGTAGGAGCCTTGAACTGCCACTTAAGATGCCCAGCTACCCTTCATGGAGACAGTGGAAAGTCTACATGGAAAGTCCCCGAGTCTACATGGAAAGAAGGGAGAAACCCAACTCTCCCAACATCCCAGCTAAGCCAGTTTCCCATGTGTCTGCACCAAGGCGATTGAAGCCATCTTGGATGTGCTAGCTCAAGCTGCCACAAGTAGGCAAACACATGAAAGAGCATATGAAAGAGCATATGCAACATCAGCCGAAGAACCATCCAAGCCATGCACCATCAACTGACAGAACCATGAGAAATTATAAAACCATTGTTTGTTTAGCTATTAAACGTTGAGTGGTTTGTTACATAGCAATGCAGATAACTGAAACACCATTTCCCCAGAACCCTGGGAATCATTTTTCATTTCTCTCCCACATTCTCCACATCTAGTTCCCATCTTCTTTGTTTATACCTCCTAAATATTTCTTGAATAGTATCGTTTTCCCCCTAGGCTTGCCTAATCTAGATTCCCATTAATCCCTTCTCTAGAGCTGGATCCATCCTGTAGCAAGAGGGGTCATCTAAAATGCAAAGATAGTTACGGTCTGTGCTGGCCACCCAAAGTCCTACCATGAAATCCTATTGTTTTCAGGATAAAATTCAATCTTCTTAACATTGCTTCCAAATCTGTGCAGGCACTGGCCCTTGCCAATCTTCTAGTTTTATCTTACGTGTCTCTACATTTTAATTTCTCTTGGGTGTCATTATGTCTCTTGACTCTTTGCTCTTTCACTTGTTGTTCTTTCTACCTAAAGCACTTCCTCTCTTGGTATTTGCTTCCCTTTCTCTTTTCTCAAATTCCTGTTCATCCTTCAGGTCTCACTATAAACATCAATTCCTCCTGGGAGGCTTCTGTAATCTTCCAAGCCTGGATTAGTTACTCCTGCCTAGCCCACACTTGTATCATTAATTAATTCTTTCATTCATCAAATTTATATTGAGCTTATACTATGAGTCCCACATTATATCACCCTTCCCCTATAATAACACTCATCATCCTATTCTGTTTGTCTAGCTCTGCCACTAGCCTGTAGACTCTTCAAGGAAAAGGACCATGTTTATCTCATTCCACTTTGTACCACCGGTGTTGAGCCCTCAAAAATGCTCAACACTTATGTAATGAATGAATGAAACGAAACTCAGTCTGATAGATAGTATAAGTAGTGGAAGACAGTTATTATTCAATAGGTACTCAGTTCTGATAAAGATGCCACTTAATAATTTAATAAATATTTGACAAGAGAAAAAAGTTCATGGTTTATTGGAGACAAACTAATTAAGTCCAATTTGGCTTTTGAAATCATAGTTATCCACAAATTGAAGAACTATGGTAGAGACCATTCAGCATTAAGCCAGCAGCTTTGATTCTGGACCATTATAAATACCAGGTTAGATAGGAAAGCTAAAAAAAAAAAAAGTCACTGCATCATTTATCTCACCAGAGAGCCCTGGTAGTGTCTGAGTTCTCAAAAGACAGCTTGAATATATTAGTTACAAAGAGACATGGCACTGGGAATGTCTTCATCTATTCGTAAATTCCAAATATGCTTCAAAGATGAGTAGTTTCCAGGGTGCTCAGACCTAGTAATTGTAGTCACCCTGGGCAATCACTGTCCCCCTGGTTGACTGCCATTAGATAGCCTGGAAAATGAAGTTTCCTTAAATAGCTTACCATCTTCAAAGGTCTCAGAAGAATGTTTCTTGGCCCCATTTCAGAGAAATTTCTGCAAAAAACCTGGAGTAGGCACTAAAGGATATAAGGGCAGACAAATAAGATAAGCCCCAGCCACAGTGGAATACATATTAGTGGTCATTTGCAGCCATTCTTGTTGACATCATTGTTTCTGGTTAGAGAGGTCCTTGTCTTCATTACAAAGCCCTTCTATTTCCAGCCTAATTTCAGTAGTCCTTTTGAATAGTAGGCATTTATGGGAACCCACCTCAAGACCTTTTTGAAAGTATGTTGGATGCAAATAAACATTTCACATAACAGGTTTTGTTAAATTAAGATGCAGGTTGTATTCCAAAGAGTGGTTTCTCTAGTGCCAGAAATACGTGTGAATTTCATTTTTTTTGTGGTTTCTGAAAACTGTTTTGCATTGAGAATATTATTTTATAAGAAGTAATAATAATTAATAGGTAAAGAGGTAAAAAGGGGCCTTAGTAATTATTTTATCTAAGCCTGTCATCGCACACCTGAGGAAGATAATACCCAGAGAAGATGAGATTTACTTGATCTCTGATGAGAAATGCATGCATTAGTTACAAGTGAGGTTTTGTTCAATGTTTTCAATTAAATATCAATGATAGCTTATATCCTCAAGAATAGGGAAGAACTTCAGTTTTCTGGTCATACCGTTTTATACTTTCTCTCCACCTCAAACATGACAAATTGGTTTATCATTGAAGATAAATGTGTCTGGCATCTGTATTTGAACTTGGAGTATTTGTGGTTCTATTGGGACTTTAGAATAAAAGAGCTTGGGTTACTGTATTAGTTTGCTAGGGCTGCCATGGCAAAGTTTCACAAAGAGGGTGGCTCAAAAACCAGAAATGTATTGTCTCACAGTTTTGGGGGCTAGACGTCTGAGATCACGATGTTGGCAGGATTGGTTACTTTTGTTGGCTGTGAGAGAGAATCTGTTTCATGCTTCTGGTGGTTTGCTGGCAATCTTTGACATTCATGGCTTGTAGATGTATCACCCCAATCTCTGCCTTCATTTTCATAAGGTGTTCTCCCTGTATGCTTATGTCTGTGTCCAAATTTCAACTTCCCCTATTTATGAGAATACCAGTCATATTGGATTAGTGGTCCAGCCTAATACAATACGGCCCCATCTTAACTAACTATATCTGCAATTATCCTATTTCCAAACAAAGTCATATTATTAGGTACTGGGCATTAGGAATTCAAATAAATTTTGGGGAGATACAATTCAACCCTTAAGAGTTAATGTGGGCTAAAAGGATGGCAAAACCTCTTAGTGGCTGGTTTATTTTTAAGGTTTGGACCAAGATGGATAAGAAGAGTTTGCCTGAAGTTTGGACCTGGTTCTCATGATACCCAGAATCAGTCTCTTCTAGAGCATACCCAAACCCTGGGCCGATGTCTATTCATGGCCACCTAGGGAGTTTGTGACTGCTGTTGCCTCAAGTGCAGACTACATTGTTAGGACTTCTCTAGAGGAGAACTGTGTATCTGACCCCTCCAACCTGTAAGAGGTAGATAGTTGCCATTAGATATGTTATCTTTTGGCACCAGAATCATAAATGAATTTTTATTTTTACTAATTGGGCAGGTCTACTGCATCTAGAAATTTTAAAAGCAAAATGACCATTATGGCAAAAGGTTAATAAGACTCAAAACTCCAAACAGTAAAATTAAATAATTTCTCCCCATCCTGAGCCTTCATATTTCTAGAGAATCAGTCAACCTCCAAGACTGTGGCTTTGAAACTATTTAGAATAAAGAGAAAAATGAATTACAGAGCTTAACCCCTAAGTCTTCTAAAAGCACAAAGCTTGGGAAGGGAATGAATAATTGTGTGTCAGAGTTTGTTGAAATTACCTGTTTTTCATCAACGGAGGCTCATGGGGATGTCCACGGGGAAAGCGGTGACAGGGTTCTTGTCTTCATGCAAGAAAGAATTCAAGAGTGAGAGACAGATGCAGGAAAGTGAAAGTGATTTACTGAAAATGAAGGTACACACTTGAGAGGAAAATGCAAGGGAACTCAGAGAATGAATTGCAATGAGGAAGTCCTGACCAAGGGTATTTATACTTCCTGGGGACATGTTTTGGGAATATCCCATTGTAGTAACCACAGTGTAGATGAGATTACAATGACATTATAATTAGCTAAAGTCAGGTCCCTGCCTGGGATCAGCCTAGCTGGAAGAAACTGGTTCCTGTTTTTCTCCAGGGTCAGATACTGTATACATACACTTGGTTACTCATGTAACCAGTGAAGCACCTCTTGTACCCTGGAGGGAGTTGTCAATTTTCTAGACTACATATCCTGCCTCACATTCATCACTCTTACTTTATAGACAAACATGAACTACCTGCACTCAGCATTGGAGACATGTTCTTCCTCTAAATACATGCACAAATAAGTCTTTAAAAATATTAAGAAGTTTTAAATGCTTTAGAGGATACCTTTGAAACACTGAGACATATTCTTCCTGGCTGATTGAACATTATACAGCTAGTTCTTCCTCAAACCAGATGGCTTGTGCTCCAGCATAGCACCAGCTTACAGAAAATGCTGATCCTAGGCACCAAACAAGAATTTGAGACATTCATATCATGCTTTATGTAAGAATTAGCAGCAACTCCTGTTTGCCTTCAGAAGAGGAAACTAAGCAGACAGCCTTGTTAATTTAGCATATAGACTTGGAATACAGTACAACATCCATCATATCATCAAAATTCAATTAAAACATGGGTTACTGGCCAAAGAAAAGGAGCCAATTCATATTCTCTCTCTCTCTCTCTCTCTCTCTCTCTCTCTCTCTCTCTGTCTCAGAGTTATTGGAACATCACTACACCCTTAATGGTTATTTAATTATGGGAGCCAATTTGAAAAGGTAGTTTGAATGTTTGAATGACCCCTTATAATCAAAATTAGAACTTGTACAGTTGTATAATTGCTCTTCATTTAAAGCATGCTGGCAGTAGCAATGGCGGGCAGGTAAGGTTATTTTAAGGCCATCTTTTTAAGGACTTTTGATCTTATTCTAAAACTCTGTGGATCCTACAGAATCTCCTCTTATGTAGCAGAGAATGTGTAGCAGCAATTATTTACTCAGCCCTGATCCATTCCGTGATTAACAAACAATGTTATTGGCTAATACATACCAGACTTCACACAGGCAAAAGGTAAGCCCACAGGTTTGGTAACAAGATTTGCTGTGTTAAATGCAATTGGGTCTCAAATTTTAAGCAGTTAAATGTCTTAATTTGTTCTTTTCTTCCCACCATAATATAATGAGGATAAACTTTGACACACAGCAGCGCTGCAAAGAGAAGATTTCTCCTGTTCATTGTTTCTCAAACCAATCTTCCCTCCTGAAATTTGATTTCCGAAGTGCCTTACAGTCCTTAAGCCAGGTGGCTGCAATGAGTCCACTTGGAACATTCATAATCATCTGAAATAAAAGCACACTCCAGAAGCCAGACACACTTAAGACAATCAAATGGGCTTAGTCATCAAGTAGAAATAACTCTTTTAACCTCTCGCTAACTCTGCCCTTTAGCTTCCTGATGCCTGCACAGGTTGCTAGAGGGGATCACCTTGGCTCTGAAATAAATAGTATGAATCTCTCTCGGTTAAGTACTTATGTGTCTTCTTATACACGCAATTCATTTTTCTGGTGCCTCGGCCCAAATATTGTCAATTGGAGTTTTGCCTGGTGGCTTGAAGAAGGAAAACTATCGCGTGCTTCCCAAAGGACCCATGAGAAGCCTGTCTATAGAGGCCCCTCTACCTCAGGCTTCAATATTGAATATTAAGTATTAGAATCTTTTTCCATGTCAGTTAGCCTTCCAGCTCTAAGAAAAGTCAACTGAGGAAGTGATACAGTTTTTAGAAAACCAAAGAGACACAATATTAGATTTGTGGGGGGAATCCATGGATTTGGATTTGACCTCACCTGGCCATCTTTTTGTTTGTTTGCTTTTTTTTTTTTTTTTTTTTTTAGCTGAGCCATCCTGCTACCTATTGGCAGCTTAGCGGCTGCTCAGCTCGGGCTGGACTCGAACCGCTGTTGCTCAGAGCTCAAACTCTTGAGCGAGCTCTTAACCAACTGAGCCATTCGGCCAGCCCCCGTTTGTTTGCTTTTTAACAAAACCGTGCTGGGACACATGTGTTTTCTGTTACTTGGTTAGACTGAGGGGTAACTGGACTTTGTTAGTAGGCCCTTTGTAAACAGAACTGCCGGGCCCTGTGAATAAAACCAGCTTCCTAGAATTTCTATGAGGTAGAAGTAACTGTGTTGAGTTCAAAAGAGATATCAAACATTTTTGTTTTTGTTTCCCCCAAAATGGGAAAGTTAGGAAGTTGGTATTAAGGGAAGAATAAATAAGAAGAAAGTTAATTTTTGTAAAAATGAAAAAAATGTAAGATAAGGAAACATTTTTTGCTTTAATAAGTCACTTTATACAACATTTTGGTAGTTTCGGTAAAACATTTGTGGTAGTTCCCAGCTTCAATGTCATTGATTTTCACCCTCCGGTATAGAATTTAAGAATTATTTCTTAGTCTTTGAATTGAACCAGTATGTGAATCAGTATACTTTTATGTGATTCATAGAACAGTGTGAGTAACATGAATGAGGAGACTGTTGAATAACCTCATGATCTCACTTTCTCTAATATCTCTCAGAAAGGGCAAGGGAGGTGTTGCTAAGGAAAAAGTATAGAACCTATTAAATTGTGACCTTAAACTAAGCATCATATTTAAACAAACAAACACCCAAGAACTACCAAGGATAGAATTGCAAGCACCTATGCTCCTTTTAATGTGGTTTTATGACTGTGCCATAGCCTAATATTTCAATTAGGGAGCTTTCCATTCCAAATAACAGAAAAACCAACTCACATTGGATTAATGGAATTTTATAGGTTTCTTGAAACTACGAGATTGAGCTCCAGAACTGTTCAGTCTGGAGTTCAGTGATGTCATTATGGGCTCTGTTTCTCCCATCTTTTCATCTATACCTGCCATCTACAAAGTAGGCTTTACCCTAAGCCTGGGCCCCCCGAGGTTATAAGGTCTGTGTCAGCACAGTTAGGTCCAATTACTTCCTCTTTCTTATCCAGAGAAAAATAGAGTGCTTTCCTCAACTATCTAACCAAAGTTCTGAGATTCCTGCTGATTGGACCACGAATTGGCTTAAATCTAGGTCACCTGAAACAATATCTATAGCAAAGGGTTGGGATTATCCTGATGGTTATAGCAATCAGACCCCAGCCCTGGAACTGATAGAAGTGTTCATCCCATCTAAACAACATGGCTGCTGTAGAATCGATGTTGGGAAGGCAACACATTTTCCACTGTAGATACTCTTGGAAACAATGAATTTAAGATTCCCCATCCTTGGTTTGTCTTTTATGATAGGCAGAGAAGGATACAATAGTAACTTTAAAGCTGTTAGAAATCTCAGTGTTTTTGCTGAGGCCCTTTCTGAGAGATATTAGAAAAAGTGAGATTGTGAGGCTATTCAACAGAGACTCCTCGTTTGTGTTACTCACACTGAACCAGTATGTGAATCAGTATAATTTTATGTGATTGATTCATAGAAGAACAGTGTGAGTAACATAAATGAGGAGACTGTTGAATATCCTCATGATCTCATTTTCTCTAACATCTCTCAGAAAGGGCCTAAATGATATTAAAGGCAGGAGAGGTGTCAAACATACTGGTTCAATTCAAAGAGTAAAAAATAATTCTTAAATTCTATACCAGAGGATGAAAATTAATGACACTGAAGCTGAAAACTACCACAAATGTTTTACCAAAACTACCAAAATATTGTATTAAGTGACTTATTTTTATTATAATTTTTTATTGTTAGTTTCAGGTGTACAAAACAATGCAATAGTTATCCATTTCACCCTTCAGACAGAAGCAACCCCCTCCCCTATCGACTGCCCTCCCACCCCCGATATCATGCTTATCTATTATAATTCCATTGACTCCATTCCCACACTCTACTCCATGTCCCGTGACTATATGTATATATAATTATAGTTGACATACAATGTTATTCAACATCAGCTTCAGATATACAGTGTGGTGGTCAGGCCTCTACACCAACTATGAAGTGTTCTCCCTAACAAGACATGAGTCCATCTGGCCCCCTAAAAAAATATTTACAACATTATTGGTTACCTTCCCCAGGCTGTCTTTTCTGTCCCTGAGGCCATATTGTAGTTACCAATTTGTATTGTCTTGTCCCTTCCCCTTCTCCATCCCCACCCCCTCCCGATAGCAACCCTCAGTTTTTCCTCTGTGACTACTTTACTTTTCTCATTTATTCCGTTTTTTAGAATTCACGTATAAGTGAGATCATATGGTATTTGTCTTTCTCTGACTGACTTATTTCACTTAGCATAATGTTCTCTAGGTCCATCCATATTGTTCCAAATGGTACTATTGCCTTCTTCTTTATAGCTGAGTAATACTCCATTGTGTAAATGTACCCAAGTTTCTTAATCCAGTCGTCTACCGATGGGCATTTCGGTTGTTTCCAAGTCTTAGCTATTGTGAATAGCGCCGCAATGAACATAGGGGTGCATATATTTTTTCAAATTAATGTCTTGGGTTTTTGTGGATAAATACCTAAGAGTGGAATTGCTGGGTCATAAGGTAGTTCCATTTCCAGTTTTTTGAGATACCTCCATACTGACTTCCATAGTGGCTGCACCAGTTTGCAGTCCCACCAACAGTGCACCAGGGTTCCCTTTTCCCCACAACCTCACCAACATTTGTTGTTTGTTGACTTATTTATGATAGCCATTCTGACCGGGGTAAGGTGGTATCTCATTGTGGTTTTTATTTGCATTTCCCTAATGCTTAGTGCGGTCGAACATTTTTTCATATGCCTGTTGGCCATCTGTATGTCCTCTTTAGAGAAATTTCTCTTCATATCCTCTGCCCATTTTTTAATTGGGTTGTTTTTTTGGTGTTGAGTTGCATGAGCATTTTATATATTTTGGATATTAACCCCTTATCAGATATCTCATTGACAAATATCTTCTCCCATTCAGTAGGCATCCTTTTTTGTTTTATTAAGTGACTTATTAAAGCAAAAGATTTCTTTATGTTATATTCCGCCCCCACCCCCTTTTACAAAGATTAACCAAGAAGTTAGACAAGGGGGAGTTTACCCCATTCAAAAGATTCCCCAGACAAAAGAAACAATGGCACGTGTTGACTACTCTTTTGAAATACCAAACAAGATAATTCTTGGGTCCAGAATAGAATCTAATTTAGTTGGTCAAATAGACAACCAATATCAGAATTTACAAGTGTCCTTTGACCAGCTTTCTGAAAGGCAGTAATTCTTTACTTTGTCTATCAGAATAGGTTGCCTGAGAACTCTTTCTCAATACTAACTCATGAAGCTGCCTGTTCTCCTAAATTCAGCTTCAAGTGGTTATAACGTTTTCTAAGATGGGTTGAGGCCCACTGGCCCTCTGGAAACCTTTACCTATGGTACAATGCTTGAGATCTTTGGATGTTAGTTTTAGAGCTTTCTGTCCTGAGTGCTGGGAGATGGTAGGAGAGAGAAAGACATGTTAGATATGAAAATTACTCTTCCCTTTAATATTTAGTCTCTTGACATGCCACAATAATTTTATTTGGAGGTATTATTCCTGCACTGAGAAATGAGTGCTTCATCCATATTCTTGGCAGGGTTCCTAATGAAAGCACTACTTTGTACTGTTAATTTCTTAGGAGAATTAGGCCTTGAATAAAGAGTGCTAATGAATTCCAGCCATTCTCACAGCTGCCATGGCCCTTACCTCACATGTACCTCCACTTTCTACTTTCATAGTTTTAGATGTAAGAATCCCAGGTGGTTTTATTGTTGCCATTCTTGTGGTTTGGCATCAAGAATGAAAAAAATGGTCTAAGAATTTAAAAAACATGTCTGCATATTTTCAAGGTACTTGTGTGATTTTCCTAATGTATTAATCGTTCAATCAGTGTTTCCCAAAGTGTATTCTGTGGGACCCAAGTGACAGAGGCTGTTGAGAAGAGTCTGCAATAGAGTTTCTTGAAAAAATACATTTAGGAAAATGTGGGTTTAACAAAATTAAATGGACTACCACAGAATAGCTCAGGACATTACTATGCGTTCTGTAACTCCAAGAAAAAAAGATGTATGGTGCTTTCCACTGACTCGTAGATTTGACCATGGAATCCTTTTCTTGAAGAGCATTTCATACAACATACCTGAGGAATGCACTTTGGGAAATGCTCATCCATGTCAAATTACTATTTTCCTGAGAGTCTTTTATCTGCTTGCTCTTTGTTAACCTTTGTTATTGGATGTTTTAGGATTCTATTCCATGACAAAATCCAGTAAGGAAAGCTTTGCCATTTCTTCTAAGGAGGAGTAGAATGGGAAAAGGCTCAAAGCTATTCTCTCCAGGAGAGCAGGTCTGACTCAAAATCAGAAGCCTCTGGTTCATCTTCACCATATTTCTGAGGGCAGAAAACGTTTGCCATAACCTTTAAACGGATCCCTTTTCCCATCTTAAAGTACATCCTGCTATGCAAATACGAGGTCATAATCAACGTGGAGAGTGGTAACACTCTGGTTTTAGATGACTGACGTAGTTTTATGGAAGCATTTTTTTGCAACCCATTTTTAAGGTGAGGACGAATGCTGCACACATAAACTGCAAATGCAGATGAGGATCTGGTGTCAGTTACAAGTTCATGTTAAGATCTGAGCCTGCTCCATGGGAACAGAACTCTAATTGTTGGCATTAAGGGGCTGCAGCTGAAGAGCTCACATGCCACTCCAAGAGCAGCAGCATGGCCATATGATGGTAAGACCCTGCCAGGACCGAATACCTGATGAATTCTCTTTATTCAAGCCTAGACTGTATTCACTACAGAATTTTGGTAATCAATTCTAATAAACTGCCTTATCTTGTGTGAATTTAGAAGAAGTTTTTTATATTTTTTAACATTATTTTTCACATTATAAAAACAAATGGTCAATGTGGGCAAAACACACAAAAGCATGCAGATAGAATAAAAATCATCCATAACCCACTAATTAGAAATAACTGCTATTGGTATTTTGGTTGATCTATTTCAATATTTTATTTTTTAGTGTTGGTACATATTTATTTTACAGGATGCTTTGAGAATATTTCTGAACTCTGTGGTCCCAATGCTATAGGCTAGAATTTATTTTTGGGACCAATTCTCTTTTCTCAGAAGAGCTATGCTGGTGAGCCTGTCTAACCATTAGATATAAGTTCAGCAAGAGGTTTTCTTTGATACTATAACCCTGAATATTGATAAAGTAATTCTACTACTATAACTTGTAGTATATTACCATTAATACACAGTAATCTCAATGCTAATGGAAACTGCTAACTCTTTATGCTAGAATATGTCCTATTTTAAATGCATTATATCAATATGTTATTAATAACCACTATGTGGTATGTTCTAGTACTATCCTCATTATACAGGTGAGGAAAACAAGGCAAAGAGAGGATAAAAAGCTTGCCCAAGGTTACGAGTAGTAAGTGGTGAAGTTAAGATTTGAACCTGGACATTCCAAATCCAGGGTCTGTGCTCCTTCTTTAGGCTGAGATGTTAATTGAGTTGGTTAGTTAGGTAAAGGCTGCCTTCATTGTAGGCTGAGTGTAGCCCTAAGAAATCATTGAATATTAGTTGGCTTGATTTTGATTCCTCTAGCATGTTCAGATACAAGGAGATACTCCAAGGCACAGGGTGGGGAATGAGACGGGGGTTGGGGGGAGAGATGAAAGGGGAGAGGGAGGTGGGGGGGGGAGACAGAGAGAGAGAGAGAGAGAGAGAGAGAGAGAGAGAGAGAGAGAGAGAGAGAGAGAACTCTAGTTGATAGGAGTGTATACCTCAATGTAGCAGCAGGCCAGAGGCCAGCAGGTGACGAGAAAGGAAGGGCATGGTTCCTGTGAATAGGCATGGCCAATGGATTTTAAGAGCAATGATACATGAATTCTAATTTGATGTTTTTCTTTCTTGTAATTTGGCTAAGCTATCTTTAAGCCATATTTAAGTTTATCAAATCACAGAGTTGCCTGTCAGCTGGTCTTTGAAGAATAAAGGAGTGATGGGTTGTACCCGTGTTTGGGGCTTAAGTATAGAAGGAATAATGAAATAGGCAAAGGTTGACTGAAGAAGAAGAATGGGGCAGCAGCAAGCATGGAGGGTGGAAAACAAAAACCAGAACATGCTGAAGTTCATCAGAAATAACCGCAGACAGGGCCTCACTTCCTCTACTCGTGTCGGATGCGGCATGGATTTACATTTGGATATTGTGGGAAGCTCAACCCTGTAAGTCTTGAAAACAAAGGACACTTGAGTTACATACATAATAGAAAACATGTTATTTTATTTGTAAAACTCGAATCATAATATATGTCATTTGATATCATGGCTTTCTTTATGTAGCATTTTATTGTGGATTTTTTCTTTTTAGATTTTATTGAGGAATTGGGGGAGGGGAACAGTGTTTGGGAATTGGGGAGGGGGAACAGACAAGTTGCTGTCCTTTTGTTCTTCAGTCTAGTTGTGGAGGATGTTGCTTCACTGACCCAAGTTGGCACCATCATTGCGCTCTTCCCGGGTGAGGCACATCAGTGGCCGGCTTCTGGACGGCCGCTCACTGCGGCTGCTGCCCGCTCACGCTGGCTGCTGGCTACACATGGTAGCCCATGGCAACCCACTGCCACAGGGGCTGCAGCCTATGCCCCCGCCGGCAACTCACAGCAGCCCAGCTCCAGGTTGAGCTGTTTTTCAGCATCTTAGCTGTAGAGGGAGCAGCATCACTGGCCCTCATGTGGGATCTGAACTGGGGCCCTGCTGCTCGGAGCTGGCGTCCCAAGCCAACTCTTAACCAATGCACCACTCGGCCGGCCTTACTGTGGATTTTTTAATAATTTAAATTAAGTGTTTTTGAAAATACAATTTTTCAATGACAATGTCATTATGAGGATGTACCATGATGTTCACAACTATTTCTCTATTGTTAGATATCTAGGATGTTTCCCATTTCTTTTTGGCTATGAAATAACAACATGTGACAGGGATGCCCATTATCACCATTTTTTAGTCATCCTAACAATACAATAAGACATAAAAAAATGAAGACATAACTGGAAAGAAATGAAATAATTTTCTTTTTGTAGATCATTATTGATACATAGAAAATCCAAGAGAAATGATGAACAATGTAGCAGAACTAATAAAAGGGTCCAGCAGTTTCTGGGTCTGAGATCAACATAAAAAAATCAGTAATATTTTGTATACTAATAATATCAATTAGAAAATTAGTCTTATAAATTTAATTTTGATTAAAATTCCCAGAGGCACATTAGGAAAACTTTACAGCTTATCCTAAAATTTATATAGAAATGTCTAAAAAATAGCCAAGACAATTTCTGTCCTTTTAAGTCACTCAGAAGAAAGGAGACTATTAAAGGGAAGGGCATGGTTCAGCAAAACACTGTACACGGGTGCTTGTAAACTAGCCATCTTTGATGATAATACACAAACAATGCTACCTAAAAGTGTTATGAATTGTAGCGATACCCACCGATTAAAGGCTCTTTTAGTTCTTTCTCTTAATGATGTAAGACAATCAAAAAGCAAATATTTTCCATGGCCATTTCTTGATATATTTGTGAAGTGAGAGAACTCACAGCAAGTTAGTAGTAGCTGACAGCACGGCAAAGAGAATATTTAGCTATAGGTTGCAAACTGGTGGCCTGAGAATGAAATTAGACTTGCAGATATATTTTGTGGAGCCTCACAATTTTGATTGGCATTGTGTTGGAAAATGGTTTGAATTGCTGCCAACATTTAAAAAGCTAGAGATTTCAAGTGAAAACAATTGGTTGGAGCCAGGTAGCTGCCTCCTTTTTGAGAGAGAACTTTCTTTTTTCAGTTTGCCAGAGTCCTTGCCACTCTTTATTATCCACTCTGGTTCTCATTAAAATGCCTAGCTGAGTTGGTAACCCCTGACTTAGATAATGCCAAAAGATGGGGAGGGATCCTTTTTTGGTCTATATCAGGGCCCTAAAAAGGGGTCCTTAGGTCTTGAAGAAAGTCAGTGGAAAGAAAGGTAGTTCAAAATATATGAGGTAAAATGTTTTTCTTTTAGTAAAGACATTCTTTATAGATCACGTTAGAATAACAGTATTTTTCTGTTTTGAAATGTTTTGTAGTTAAATGGACTTTCATTTAAATAACAATGGATATATTAAACTACTCTGATTACTAAAACTGTTATGAATGGCAAATAATTCACTTTTCTATAGAAACAGCAGTAACTACTAATGGCCTACTGAAATTTTGCAAAATGAAGCAGGATATAACTTGTGGTGGCAATTAGAATATTGCATCTTGATTTTTCCAGTCAAGATGGCGGAATAGGTAAATGCTGTGCTTACCATCTCTCACGACCACATCAAAATTACAACTAAACTACAGAACTATGATTGAGAATCACCTGAAGTCTAGTTGGACCGAAGCCCTACAACTAAGGACAAACAGAAGAAGCCACCTCGAAACTTGTAGGAAGGGCAGACGTGGAATGAACTAGTCCCACACTAAGGGTCCTATCCCCACACCAGGCACCCCAGCCCAGGGGTTCAGTGCCAGGGAGAGTGGTCCCCATAACTTCTTGCTGTGAAAACCAGTGAGTATTGTGGCTGAGTGAGATGGAGGGTAGCTATAGTCTAAGGCTGTAAGGGGCCTGCACACAGACCTACTCACTGACAGACTCACTCCTTTGAGCTCCAGTGCTGGGGCAGCAGCTTGTAAGGCACCAGGGACATGCAGGGAAGAACTAAACTGTCTGGTTTTAGGATGAGGGCTGGAGGGGCAGCTTTCTCCCAGATGAAGGAGCTGGTAGAAGCCATTGTTCCCTTGTTGAGCCCTCCCGCCTCCCAGCATCCCAGCATGCAGAGGCAGGCAGCTACCATATCTGAGTCTTTTTTTTTTTTTTAGATTTTTTTTTTATTGGGGAATTGGGGGGATGGGAACAGCGGTGGGGAATCGGGGGAAGGGGAACAGACAAGTTGCTGTCCTTTTGTTCTTCAGTCTAGTTGTGGAGGACATTGCTTCACTGGCCCAAGTTGGCACCATCATTGTGCTCTTCCCTGGCGAGGCAAATCAGTCCCCAGCTTCTGGACGGCCGCTCATGCTGGCTGCTGGCTACACAGTAGCCCATGGCAACCCACTGCCACAGGGGCTGCAGCCTACCTGTTGCCGGCGACTCACTGCAGCCCAGCTCCAGGTTGAGCTGTTGTTCAGCATCTTAGCTGTAGAGGGCAGTGTCACTGGCCCTCATATGTGGGATCCGAACCAGGGCCCTCTGGCGTCCCAAACCAGTTCTTAACCATCGCGCCACTCGGCCGGCCCACCATATCTGAGTCTTTATCAACCTGGCTAACACCATTCATTCACCCTGCCCTCTAATTCTCTGAGACCCCACTCCACCCAAATTTTGGGCATACCCAAGCTGCTTTCAGTGGCTTCTCCATACAAACAGTCTCACTAGGTTCATGCAGTGGATTTTCTTTAAATCTCTCAAAGGTTCACAAAACCCAAACAAGCAGCATCTGACTTTGACATGTCCTGTACCTCTGGCTGAGCAGCCTTAAGCCTGGCACGAATGAAGCTGGCCTTGGTTCTTGACTTGGCCTCTTGAGGCACCTCCAAGTCCAGCGTGAACACTGGTCATCTGTAAATTGCTTTGTGGCTCATGCCAGGTGGCCCTGGGCAGGGTACAGGCAGCAGCTGAACTTGGCCTGCGGGGATTCTCTCCCAGGTGGCCCCAGGGCTGGCAATCCTGTAGTAGCTTCAGACTGAGCTGAAGCATCACCTGGCTGCCTCCAAGGATGACACACCCAAACGGCTGACTGCAGGCACGAGAGCCCTGCTAAAATGAGTCCTGCTCTATATGGTCATCCCCTGCACAACAATCTTCCACTGTAGTCATGGCCAGTCCTCACAACCAATCAGCCCAAGGGTCAATCCCTCCTACTGATGTGCAAATAACCACCAAAGTTCAGCTACAAGAGGAAGACATACACAATCTACACTAGGGACAAACCTGGAGCACCCAGCTCTGATGACCAGGGAGACTGTGCCACTGGGCCCACAGGACACCTACTACACAAGGCCAGTCTACGAAGACAGAGAGACACAGCATCTCTAGTTAATACATAGATCACACACAGGAAGGCAGCCAAAATGGGGAGACAGAGAAACATGTCCCAAATGAAAGAACAGAACAAAGCTCCAGAAAAATAACTAAACAAAATGGAGACAAGCAATATACCAGATGCAGAGTTCAAAACACTGGTTATAAGGATGCTCAGTGATCTCAAGGAGAACTTCAACAGAGATAGGAAACATAAAAATGGAGATAGAAGACATAATACAGAACCAGTCAGAAATAAAGAATACAATAACTAAAATGAAGAATACATTAAAGGATATCAACAGATTAGCTGAAGCAGAGGATCTAATCAGCAGTTTAGAAGATAAGGTAGCAGGCAGAAAGCACCCAATCACAACAGCAAAAACAAAAAAAAAATTTAAAAAATGAGAATAGTTTAAGGAGAACTCTGGGACAATATCCAGCATACCAACATTCACAACATAGGGGTACCAGAAGGAGAAGAGAGCAAGGAATTGAAAACCTATTTGAAGAAATAATGAAAACTTCCCTAATCTGGTGAAGGAAACAGACATACAAGCCCAGGAAGCACAGAGTCCCAAAAAAGATGAACCCAAAGAGGCCCACACCAAGACACATTCATAATTAAAACAACAAAGGTTAAAGACAAAGAGAGACTCTTTTTTTTTTAAAGATTTTATTGGGGAATTGGGGGAGGAGAACAGACAAGTTGCTGTCCTTTTGTTCTTCAGTCTAGTTGTGGAGGATGTTGCTTCACTGGCCCATGTTGGTATTATCATTGCACTCTTCCTGGGTGAGGCAGATCGGTCGCCAGCCTCTGGACAGCCGCTCATGGTGGCTCTTGGAAGCTCACACCGGCTGCCAGCTGCTCATGCTGGCTGCCAGCCACACACGGTAGCTTATGGCAGCCCACTGCAGCAGGGGCTGCAGCCTATGCCGTCACTGGCGACTCTATCATTTAGAATTGAAGGACGGATAAACCAGACAAGAACAAGCTAAAGGAATTCATCACCACCAAACCAGTATTACAAGGAATGTTAGAGGGATATCTTTTAAGACAAAAAAAAAAGATAAAAAATATGAATAAAATGGTGATTGAAGAATCCAATGGCAACTGGATAAAAATAGTGGCACATTTATATAATGGAGTATTACTCTGCCATAAAAAGAATGAAATCTTACCATTTGCAACAACATGGATGGACCTAGGATATTAGGCTAAGTGATATAAGTCAGACTGAGACAGATAAATACCATATGATCTCACTTATTCGTGGAATCTAAAGAACAATAAACAAATAAAACAGAAATAGACTCAGATACAGAAAACAAACTGATGGTTGCTAGAGGGGATGGGTGAGATAAGTGAAGAGATTAGGAAGTACAATTTGGTAGTGATAAAATAGTCATGAGATGTGAAATACAGTCAATAATGTAGTAAAAGCTATGTATGGTGTCAGATGGGTACTAGACTTATGGGGGATCACTTCATAAATTATATAAATGCCTAACCACTGCACTGTAAACATGAAACTAATATAAAATAACATTGAATGTCAGCTATAATTAAAAAATACATATATATAGTCACAGGATGTAAAGTATAGCATAGGGAATATAGCCAATGTTATTGTAATAGCTATGTACAGTATTAGATGGGCAGACTTCTGGAGTTATCACTTTGTGAGGTGTGTAAATGTCTAATTATTATGTTGTTTTGTATACCTGAAACTAAGAAAAAAGAAAAAGAAAAACAGCAGCAAACCCAGAAAAAATCTCCCCCTTTGGATATAATATCTCCTTTTACTAAAGAAAAACTCTTATCAGTTCATAGAAGGTACCAGCAAAATCTTAAAACCTTACTCTATTAGTTTTCTCCCTTATATTTACCAAAAAAAAATATGAAATGGCAATAACTACATATCTGTCTACAATTACTTTCAACATAAATTGATTAAATGCTCCAATCAAAAGATATGGTGGCTGAATGGATAAGAAAACAAAACCCTTACATATGCTGCCTACAAGAGACTCACTTCAGATCAAAAGACATACAGACTGAAAGTAAAGGGATGGGAAAAAGATATTTCATGAAAATGGAAATGAAAAAAAAGCTGGAGTAGCAATACTTATACCAGACATAATAGACTTTAAAACAAAGGCTGTAACAACAGACAAAGAGGGACCCTATTAATCCCACTTCAGGCTATTTATCCAAAGAAACCCAAAATGCGACTTTGAGGGGATATGTGCATCCATATGTTCATTGCAGCACTGTTTACAATGGCCAAGATGTGAAGGCAGCCTGGGTGTCCATCAATGGAAGAATGGATAAAGAGGAGGTGGTACATATATACAACGAAATATTGCTCGGCCATGGAAGGGAATGGGTTCTTGCCATCTGTGGCTGCATGGATGGACCTGGAGGGTATTGTGCTGAGTGGAGTATGTCATACAGAGACAGACAGATGCAATGAGATTTCATTTATATGTTGAATCTAAAGAACAAAATAAACAAACAAAACAGAAACAAACTCATAAATACAAAGAACATTTTGATGGTTGCCAGATGGAAGGGGGGTTAAGGGGGTAGGTGAAAAAGGGAAAGGGATTAAGAACAACAAATTGGTTGTTATACAGTAGTCATGGGGATGCAAAGCATAGAGAATATAGTCAATAATATGGTAATAGCTATGCATATGTATGGTGCCAGGTGGGTGCTAGAGTAGTCAGGGGAATCACTTCTTAAATTATATAAATGTCTAACCACTATGCTGTACACCTGAAATTAATATTAAATATTGAATGTCAACTGTAATTGAAGAATTTAAAAAGGAGAAAAAGGTGAAGGGGAATAACAGGTCCGAATTTCCAGTTATAAAACAAGTAAGTCATGGGGATATAATGTACAGCATAGGGAATATAGTCAATAATATTGTGATAGCATAGTATGGTGTCAGATGGTTGCTGGACTTACCATGGTGATCACGTCTTTAGGTATATAAAGGTTGAATAACTAAGGTGTATACCTAAAACTAATATCGTATGTTAGTTATATTTTAATAAAAACTTAAAAACATCCTTATGAGGGTTCTAGACATGTGAGATTTTTTTAACTGAGTGTGAAAAAAAATTGCAACTAAACCATGGGACAAGAATATCTAAAATAAATGAGCCCAATATTTAATCAGTACGAGGACGTATCTACCAATGCTGGTTGGGCTTTGCTATGGCTGGCCCTCCTGAAAGGCTGAGATCCCCCAGAAACCTCGCTTATCCCATGAGTCTGTTGTCCTTAACCTAAGCCTGTACGCTGAGGGCCCTGTGATTTACTTAGCACCCTTTCTCAACACTGTCTGAACCCTAACAAACCCTAACAAGGACACTGCATATCCCTAAATGCTGCAAACACTCCTGGAATCTTTGTGATTTGGCCTTAACTGTCTATATGGAATTCAACACCTTAGTTGGTCAATCAGGCCCAAATCAGGAGATGGGAGTAAAGTTAAGTACCAGACACCCCAAGAATGCTGGCTTAGCGAATTCTGCTCACCACTATCCAGTTGGCAGCTTTAGGCTCCTGCGAGCACTGGAGCCAGCTATACCCTCGGGATGACTCTCAACATGTCACGGATAGTAGTCCTAATGCAAGGCCGTCTGTCCTCCCCCTGGCACCTTGCTCACCTTTAAGGCTGTTTGGGAAAAACCATCACCCTTCGCCTCTCCTGTGAACCCTTCAGTCACCGCCTGTCTAGCGACATGTGTTAACATGCACCCTGCTACGAATCATGCTGTGAATAGAATCCTTGCTTCCCATTATAGCCATGGATAGAAAAGAGGTAAAGCCAAACTTATCCTATTACCTACTGTGACAAAAATCTTTTTCTTCCATTCACTGTTTCCTCATGAAAAGAAATAGAGTGAAGTAAAAACATTAGTGGAATATGGTAAACTGTTTATCAAGCTGAGCGATGGGTACCAGGGTGGTCATTATATAACTCTATGCACTCATTCCATGATTTTTAACCTTCCATAATAAATCAAATATTAAAGGGGGGAAAAAAAGAGTATTGCATCTGAAAGCAACGGAAACTTTCAAGGAATTTGCTTGCTATTACCACCACCAACAAATTGGGGACAGAGTGCCAGGAGAGATACATGGGTATTCTGGAAGGCTAACAGTATCACAGGATGCCACCATTTCACAGCATATTTATTCCCTGGTTCAACAATGGAGTAAAAGGCCCTCAGCAAAACAGATTGAATGAGAGGAAACCTTGGGGGAAGTGGCAGAATACAGCGACTTGAAAAGGCTTGGTTTTTCTCTAGCCAGTGCTGGAAGTTGACCATCAATTGTTTGTTTTCAGATAATTTCCACCGGCATTGCATGGTCTCTTCTGGTTATTGCGTGTCTCGTCTCAAGGTGTTTGAATTCTTCAATGGAAGGCAAATTCCTTAGTGACTCCTATAACCAGCTGTAAGTTTGAGTTGCCTTAAATAGTTGATCCCCAAGATACATAATATGCATATGCAAATATGCATTTTTGCCATCATCTGACTCTGTCACCCTGGACCAAAAGCTACAAGAGAGCTTGATTTTCTCTTCCCCAACTAACAAAACCAATCTGCCCCCGCCCCCCAAAAAATCAATAGAATCCACAGTTGATTTGAGTATTTATTTATAAATGTACATTTACTATAAAAGCTGTTGCATTTTAGACAATTTATTTTTTTACTATTTCTCAGAGGCATTTTAGAATAAATATTTTAAATGAAGGTTAGTGAAACTGATATAGAACATTGGCCCACCCAGCACAGTAACATCTTTTGGACGGACTCACATATGAGGTGGATCATTTCAATTTGTTAAGTCTTCTTACACTGTGTATAGATAACTATAATATGTATTGCATTAATAACACTACATAGAAAGAATGAGGAAATGTCATGAAAGTTTGCTAGTGAAAAACAGAGTTACCCATTTTTTTCTTAAGAAAGAGAAGGGACTAGCTTTTGGAATATGAGAAAAAAAATCAGATATACTTCCTCAGGAACAATAAATCACTCACTTGCCTCATATGTTTTTTAAGCAAACACATTTACATTGTAGCTCAACAGAGTAGAGCATTTTTTTTTTCCTGGGATCTCAAAGATTATTTGAAAAGAAATAGATCATACTCATTACGCTGCACTGGAAAAACAAGATCTAGTCTGCCCGAGCTGCCATGTAACAGACTCTAAATGAAATATAAATCAAATATAAATAGAAACAGTTGGCAATTAGAATTTAGAAAATGTTGGAGATTATTGTGCTGGTGACTATTGTTCATTATGGGAAAGCACATTTCGCAGTTGGAGAATGGGCTTTATTTTTTTTGACTCGATTCTAGCTTCAATACATGTACAATGAGTCTCACTAAGAAATATGTATAAATGGGTTTGTGAAACCAGAAGAGAATGTGCAATATTCATATAATCCTCACATAACGGATGGAGTTCCACATGTAAAAAGTATTCTATAAAAATCGGTTATGAATGATCATATTGTACATGTTTTGTGCATTATTTCTGGTAAAGTACTCTGCTAATATCATGCAAAGTGTAAACATCACATTATCAAAATATTTAATAAAACATGCAGGTGGTTAATCAAAATATTGAACTTAATCTGTACATTTTCAAAATGTTTTTCTTTTTAATTTTTTCTGTTTTTCTTTTTTTTAGTTTTTTTTTTTTCCCCCTGTAAAACAGAAAACAGCTCCATGAGAAGTCTTGGGAACTTGGAAGTGACTTCATCTCTCTTCAATGTACTGCATCCATAATTCATCACTGACTGTGTGCAACAGCTTCGCATCTTCTAAGGCACAATTTTTAATGAAATGATGTATAAATTCCAATCTAACAACAGCTCATCCAAATGACAAAATGGTCAAAATACCTCCAGTGGCTGAGGAAATTTCTGCACTTACATGGAACCCGCATGCAGAGAACCATCTAGCATGTAAATAAATAATTGCTAGCCATACTCAGGAAGACACAGAAAAAAAATTATTGCTTACATAACAGAAAAACATCTACTTGATCTCCTTTTATGACTACATTAACCTATTAGGAGGATATCCATAGTCTACATTCACAAAATGTCATCTTCACTTATTTGCCATCATTTTAAGGCAGAATAAATAGTTCCTCTCTCCCCAGTCTTAAAGAAAACAGCCTGGAGATGTAAAACGTGATTTTTTTTTTTTTTTTTTTAGTAACTTGAGTCCTCTCTTGGCCAGCTGAAATCATCACACAGGGCAAAAATTAACCAGCTCTCCACAGGAGTTCCTCTCTAAACACCTCCATGAGCAAGGTCCAGCATTCTTGGTAGGAAGAGAGTTGGCGGGCGATGCCAGAGAATGAAGGAGAGCAGATCTTCCGTTAGAGTGGGCAGGGCACATGTGACCTGTGGGTTCTTGCTGATTACACACCAGTGGCTTATCACATCCTGTGTCATTTAGATTCTATTAGGATGAACTGAATGCTTTTCTTTAGACACCTGTGCTTCAGGCCCTCAAGGAGAACTTGCAGGCAAGGGTGAGCAGAGGTCTCACCTCATGATGGACTTATCTTGATGACAGCTTCCATCTGCCTTATATTGAGTCTCTTATTGAATCTAGAGCCTGAAGAGAAGCAAGAAGCAAGCAACAAAGCCCTTACGGCCAGCAGTGACCAACCACTCTTCTGAAGATTAAACCTCCTCACAGATTTTGGTAATCACTTTGGAAATGATGACTTAAATATTTCCCTCTGGTTTCTTCCTACCCTTGGGCAATGTCAAAGAGTGTAAGTCTAGCTGATATTGCAAAGGTTCTCTTTATTTGATGGAAGAGCCTCTGTTAATGACATAACTTCCGAAGTACACAAAACCTAATACTAACGGTGCAATAATTTATTGGTATGACTTCTACCTCAAGAGGTAAGTAACACAAATATTTCAGGATTACAGTATATATTTATCAGACTAATGTCTTTGCATTAAAAAACAAGTTATAGCTCAGAGCTATATGATGTGATTTTTAGTTTCTGAAATGCATTAATTGTATGCTCCTGTCTTACAAGACCACATATCTCAATTGGCATGTCTTGCACTTTCTGCAGCTCAATTTTGTAAACATAAAGCGTTTAATTCCTAGAAATACTAAAACAAAACAGGTTTATTGAATCGTTTATCTTATTAACTCTCAAAGAAGAGAATGACACATTTTAAACCATAAGCCTATTTGACCATGCTAAGACCCTTTTTTGAACTATTCAGAATCATCACAATTCAATATTCTTTTGTATATACTGTGCAAATGCAAAAACAAAAAAAAACAAAAAAATACAGGAAAAACACAAACACTGTGCTACAAAAGAACAGATACCATCTTTTAGAATAGCCTTTCAGAAGTTAGATGAATGCCGAGGAGCCCCTGAACCTGGGATTCTGTTAAACAATTGCCAGGGGACACTGTTAATAAATGGTGAGTGACCTGGAAGGTTGAAAACCACGTCACAATGTTGTGGGTTGGCCAGCACCTGTGGTAAAGAAATCAGAGAACATTTTGTTGAAGTAGTCAACGCTTCTTGCTTCAGATGTTTAAACATTTCTGATATCAGCTATGACCTCTGCCAAAGTCTCTTCCCTCTGGGAAGGGACAATTGTGCCACCCTGCTACTCAGACTGTGATCCAAGGAGGAGAAGTATTGGTTCACCCAGAGCTCGTTAGAAATGCAGACTTTTGACCACCATCCCCAAGCTTCACAGGGAGCCCAAGTGATTCATATTCCCTGAAAAGTGTGGTGGGGAATCCTCTGGATTGAACCCTAAACCAAATAATCTTCATCAAGTTTTCTACCTTGTTTTCTGGGGGCAAATAAGCAAGAAAATAATCTCGCAGCCTTCAGTTTAGGTTTTGGTGTCTCTAATAAAGAAATACATTGCAACAGGAGAAATTTGACATATGCTCTCTAGAAATAGGATTGCTAGATTTAGCGATTAAAAATGCAGAACACCCAGTAAAATTTGAATTTCAGATAAACAACAAATAAAATTGTTAGCCTAAGTATATCCCATGTGATATTTGGAATATTGTTATGCTAAACCCCGAGTACGCAATATTTGAGACATACACATACAAAAAAATTCATTGTTTATCTGAAATTCAAACTTAGGCAAACAAAACAAAACAAAACACCATATAACTGGGCATCTTGTATTTATCTGGCAACCCTATCTAGGAAGGATGGTTTGGGTTCCATATTTCCTACTGAAACCTTCACAAATTTCCCCTTCATTTTAGGCACTAGAGTTGTGATGAGGCAATTGCAACATAGGAAAAGACCCTGGGGATTTTGCATTAAATGCATTTCACGCGAGTGAATGATAGAACAGACACAGAGACACAGTCATCCAACACCCAGGCACAAATGGCACAAGTTAAACATGTGACGGCTTGATTTGTGACAGGTAATTTGTTTTGCACTTCCATTCCCATTTACATACGAACTTAAAAACTGTTTACATTGCTTTTAGGAATTGCATTTTAATATGCTGTTATGCTATTTTTCCCCTCCAAGAGAAAATTTTCATTTAAATGTGACTAGTTACTTCAAGAAAATAGGATTATATATTCAGGTTTTATTATTCCACACAATGAAATTATTTGTTTCACTTAGAATTCCTATGATGTAAACCACCTCTCACATCTATCCATCTCCCCTCTTTTCAACTCAGATCAAAATCAAATAAAAAAAGAAAAATGATTTTTAGTCATTTCTTTCCATCCTGACTCTTTTATTGCATCTGAGGTATATTCAACCAATTCGAGTGCATTTATACTTCTCTAGCTCATTATTAACCCTGCCACCTATTCACACCTAAGGTATAATATATATTTTCTTATGAAACCAAGAAAGAAATAAGCAGTATTCTCATATTGCTGGTCATTCTCCCTGTCACATGTTGATTTAATTAAAGGTTAGCTTAAAATGATATTAACATTTATTTGGGAAAGTCAACATGAGAGAAGAGTTAGGAAAATTTGGAAAAAAATAATTGGAGTGAAGGTGGCCTTTATTACTCAATATTAAAACATACTGTGAAGCTATAGTAATTAGAACTGCTTGCTACTAGAGGGTAAATAGCTTAATAAAACATAAAATATCCAGAAATAGACTCAAATATATATGTGAAGTTAGTTTATGAGAAAGCTGGCATTTCAAATTAGTGAGGAAAAAGTGGATTATTCATTAAGTAATAGTCACAATTGGCTAATTGAAAAAAAAAAGCTGGAAATCTATCTCATTTCTTACTCCAAAATACATTCCTGATGTTACATATTTACATGTGAAAAAGAAAACAAAAACAATTTTAGGAGAAATCTCAGCTAAATTTATGGCCTTGGAGTAGATTGAGAGTTTTTCTAAGTAGGAAGCAAAACCCAGAATCCAAAAAAAAAAAAGAAAAAAAAAAAGATATGTTTAATTACCTAAAATGAAAATCTTTTCTATGAAAAAAAGTCACAAAGTAGAAAGATGAATAATAACTGCAACAAGCAGCAAACAGAAAATACAGGGAAAATTAATTTACAAAAAACTCATACAAGCCAAGAACAATGGGCAAATAATAAATACAAACTTTTTTTGAATGGACAAAGAAATACAATGCTGAATAAACATATCAAAAGATGTTCAAACTCACTTAAAAGTAAAAACCTACAGGGCAAAGCAATGAGGATTTTTTCTCCCCCACCTAGCAGAGTGGAAATTTTAAAAGTTTGATGATATTCAGAACTGACACAGGCATGGAGAGAAAGAGGCTCTCTTATACACTTTGCAGGAAGAGTTTATTGTCCTGGAAGATAATTAGGCAAGTTGTATGAAACTTTAAAAAGCAGATGCCTTTTCACTCAGCAGTCCCACTACTAACAGTCTACCCTGAGGAAATGCTTTCAAATGTCCAAAAGGACATATGAAAAAGGATGCTCATTGGAGCATTTAAAAAATAATATTAGAATACTAGAAACAACTGGAAATGCCTGTTCATGGAGAATTAGTTTTAAATTATGGTAAGTCTGTACAATGGGATTGTATGCAGCTATTAAAAAACAATTACAAAGAATGAGGAGAAAGAACATGTTATATGGAAAGAACGTGTTAGCGCAAAATTGCCAAGATATATCATTAAGTTAAAAACAATGGCAATGAAAACTAAGTACAGAACACTGTGACTATGTGATTACCTTTGTGAAATAAAACCCAGCACATATACAGGTAGATGCATCACGCACATATGTATCTGTGTGTGTGTGTGTGTGTGTGTGTGTGTGTGCATACGTGTGTGTGTACACATATACAAACATACATTCTGCCCCTCCCCAAGCAATTATTAGAAGGTGATTATAGTGCTTAACTTTGGAGATTCTTTACTTTTAATTTGGTATCTTTCTGAATCTGGACAATCCAACTTTTCTAACATTGTACCATTTATAACTTTTACTTACTTATGCTTTGAATATCTATAGAGGTTATCTAGGCAGAGAGATAATGAGACTGTTTTCTTTTTAGTATGTTAGTATTCTAAAAAAACCTCTAGTAAAATAGGGCATTGAAAATATAAAGAAAAATCCTATCTTTAGTCCACCTCCAAATCACTTCCTTATTTTTCATCTTATGAGACTGTTACAGGAACTCCATAGTTCTTGTATTTAGATTTGGAATTAAAAGCAGCGAATGCCCTTTAGGTCTGTATACATAGGAGAAAAACTCCTGGCCTAGCTCCGAAAGCCTAATTTCCAAAAGAAATGACAATGAATCAGCCGCTTCTCAATTAAAACAAAAATCTGGATGAAAACAGGTCACTGTCACCCAGAGGTAGGTTCACATTTGTTCTCTGCTGGCATCATTCAAGCACTTTAAATTATGAAAGAAATCCATATTTACAGCGCTTTTCAAATCTGGCTCAACTGTCCTTAACCTAACAGTGCCCTCTTCTGGTTTCATGATTCACACTCGGCTGGGCCACAGGCTGAGTGAAAGTGTAATTTATAGAAGATGACAGGAAAAATCACTTTGAAAACTGGAGAAAAGTTTCCTTTCTAATGTATAAAAACAAAACAAAAATCTATTTTAAATAATATTTATAATTATTATATATTATACAAGTATATATGTATTTGTGTATGCATGTACATATACTTATGGTGTGTGTGTATGTATATATATATATAGGTATACTATTTATACCACATTCTATATATTTAATACACAGTATAAAAATAAATATTAATATATATATTTATACCGTGTATATATAACATACATGGTATAAATATAATATATAATATACATGACATATAATATATAATATGTATTATGTGTATATTACATATGTATAATGTATATTATATAATACCTGGTGTAAATATATAATATAGAATATAGAAATATAAATACATAATATAAAAATAAAATACATAATATAAATAGTCCAGTTTGATGGTATCAGCTCTAAGTTGGAACTGCTTTGCCCTCAAGTCAAACGTTTATCATAGATCAAAATCACCTGAGTTTGATTACATTTTTATTTCTCATAATTTTATTAAGAATGCATATATTTCTCTGAATATACTAAATCTACACCTATAAGAGAACTTAATTTCAATTTTTACTCTTAAGTCTTTAGTCTTACAGATTTAGAGACTCATGTTAAAAATGCTGTAAAAATGTTACTTCATTTACTTTGAGAAATAATAAAACATTCTAGATTTCAAACTCCATCTCTTCATTTCCATTTTTTTAAAAAGAGAGTTTCTGAGTGACGCATTTACAGAAAACAGTTTCTTGCTGTCTAGGTGATCCAGAGGGACTATTATGAACTATTACGATGGAGAGTGAGGACGGATTCAGAGGCTCCTCACTGGCTGGTTTCAGTTTCTAGACAGAAGCTGGGCAACAGCACCCCCTGGTGCCCCCAAAACTAACATGAACCTTCTACGGTAGGAAACCCGGATACAAGATGGGAGGGTAGGCTGCTCAAGGGAGCTTGAAGGCAGCTTCAAGTTAGCACATACTCGTTAAGCTCTAATTATGTTCTAAGGTATTTTGGAGGGGGGCAGGGATTCACAAAGCAGCAGATCCAGCATTTGGTCTCTCAAGGAACTTTCAATTTAGTTGGGAACAACAGCATATTTTGTCAGGCAACTCCTGAATATAGTCCATGTAGGTACTGAGGAGCTGGTGTTTGATTTGACGAACAATGAAGAGCCATCTTCACACTTAAACCAGCCCCCAAATGGTGCTGGTCTTCTATTGTAAACACACGCCTCAGCAAACGAACAGTGTTTCGCAGACCTTGTATCTTCCTTCTATCTCACCAAAATCTCTACGGTGAGCTCAGACAGTGTCCCAAAATTGGTATCCAGTTCTTACCTGCTGGTATATTAATGTGCTTCTGGATGAAAAGAATTTGGCCACACGGAAGATGTAACTTCCAGTAAGAAACAAGTGGTAAATAAGGGGCTATTTCATTATTGCTTATTTTACCTAGATGCTAATATAATAACTCATTCCCTCAGGGTAGGAGTGTCGACTGATGGGGAGAAATAATTGAATTCCTAATTGGGTCTTATGAAAAGCATATGATTGCACTCACTCATCTCAAGGTATTTAACCCCAGTACTTACTTCGGGATCGCATGTAGCACTCATTACAGTTTAGAAGACCATTTCGAATCCTAACATCCGTCCCGCTCACTGCATCTCCAAGCTGTCCTTTACAAATCCCACACTATAGGGTACAAAGAACAGAAGTTATAAGGTGCATAAGGAATTGTTTCTCTAGCATGCTTAGTTGCTGTTTACATGGATAGCACAATAATCACTTCTACAACCTCCACATTTATTGAGCATCTACTAAGTGTTAGATGCTGCACGAAGAGTTGACTTATATCAACAATATACTTTTAGCATTTCATTCTAACTCCTTGCATTTTACAGACATGGACACTGGTTCAGAGAGGTTAGCTGACTTGTCCAAGGTTGTAAACCTAGTAAGTGGTGTCAGGTTAATTCCAAAGTTTATGCTGTTGACCTCTATCGTACACTGTTTCTCAATCAAGATGGAAGAACCATTTTAAACAGATTAAATCCTAGTGGTTTTAAATAACACACATGGCCAACAGATTATCAATTTAAACCTGTCTGTGAATAGTCTTTAAATGCTTTCCAGCATTGTTGGTGAGTTCTGCCAGATCAAAATTACTAAGAAATAGCTATTCACCTTACAGTTCCACGTTAAAGGCAGTGATACCCAGAGGAACATATCCTCTGAGAACGGAATTCCTTTCAGCTGAGTCAGACTGAGTGCAGAAGGAGACAGTGGGATATACGGTGCTAGTTGTACCAGAGAAGGTGCCATTAGGGGTTGGTTTGGATGCCAGCCTGTTGCCAGGAGATCAGGACTCACCCCAAGAGGAGAGGGCCAGCCCCAGACTCATGTTCTAAAGTCACCTGGGACAGAAAGGGGCTTCATCCGAATTATGTCACAAGTTGGATGTACATCGCAAAGGTAGGGGATAAACCTAACAGGTGATGTACCTTAAAGCATCAGTTCAGTTCCAGGAAGTAAGTGATGAGAAAGAATAAAGGCCTTGACAGTATAGAAAGCAAGTCTCCTATCCCTTGAGCATCTGCAAAGACTCTTTGCTATCTCGAGTGTTTTGAGTTCTGGTAATGTTTCTGAGAACAAACTATGGTGTGGGAACATATTATCTTGGCATTACCATGGAATTTTAAAAAGTATATTCCTTGCGCTTCAAAGCACTCCTAGACAGTTTAGGACATACATTATCTAGGTTAATTTTACAATAAGAATATTGACAAATTGAGTCTCATTAAATATCTATATTGTATTTTGCTTTCCAGTGGTTATTGATATTATTAAATTAATCATTTTGGGACAATTTCACTCACTTTTCCTTAGCTTATAGGTAACGTGGGATTTATTTTGAACCCATGCAAGTTTACTTTATAGTTGAGGAAGCTACCAACAAGAAATAGAATAAAATTTAAGACAGAAAAAGAAAGCATGACAGGGTTATGAAGAGAAAGAAATGACTTATTCAGACCTTCAGGGTTTGATTTCAAAACTTACATATTAATCTGAAACATGTCCATAAGTGAAAAAAAAGATGGGAAATACTGATATAGACCAACTTATACATTTTATAATAAATCAGGTATAACTGGTTAGCTCACCGACTTATTAGCAGGAGGTCTGGGACTAGACTCTAGGTCTCCACATTTTCAGTTTATTAATCCATTCATCTAAAAATATTTACTGACACCATCTCTGCTAGGTACAGAAGAAATAGTGGTGAGCCAGACAGACATGGTTCCTACCCTTATGGACTTGATAGTTTATTAGAGGAGATGATAACTAAACAATTCAATAGTGAGAGATAAGGTCCATGAAAGGTTTTACAAGGACTTGTAACAAAGGTGGGTGACTTAGTCTGGGTGAGCAGGGCAGCTTCTCAGAGGAAGTGATTTTCAGTTTGGGATTACAGACATATTCATTTGGAGACCTACAATTTTGCAACTAGCTATAACCACTTATTGACAGAAACTCTCCCATGAGGTAAAAGACTAAAAACCATCAACATTAAGTCACAAGCATTTGAGAAGCAGCAAAGATACTACATTCCAAATAAACCCACGTGCTCTAAAAGATTCGGAAGTACCATTGTCCTCCGAGGGTGGCATTCTCAGCTTCCTGGTAGACAGTCTTTAGCAACAAAAGCTATTTTATAAAGGCTCATTGAACAAACCTGTTTTGCTTCTTCTAACTCAGCATCCCAGAGGGATGCATGATAGCAAAGAGTTTCATCCTGAAGGATGGATTCCACACACACTTCTGTAGAACACAGAAGGGGTGGCCTCACAAGCAAAGGCCATCGGACGCCCAGGAGGTATTTCTCAGCACAGAACAATGCCAAAAGACGTCACAAACTTGTACTTAGAGAGAAGAGTGATGAACACACACCTTAAAGCACTGGATGTGAAAATAGAGATTGAGGGTCTCGATGATCATGGCAGCTCCTTTCCCCAGAGGAAGCCCACAGGAAGAGCACAGCTTCTTCCCACTTATAGACCTAGGTTCAAAAATATATACGATAATGAAATCTTCCATCTAGAATAGTTGGTTAAACCCACAAACATGTAGCTTCATGCAAAAAAATAAAAACATGGATTTTAAAAATGTTTATATCATGAGTGAAATCATTATTGAACTGATAATGAGCAGGAATTAAGCATTAGATATAATTTGCAAATGGCTGCCGGACTAAATACAATAATAGGCCTACACTGTCATATAGAATTTGCTGTGCATGTGTGTGTGTTTTAGTTATTTGTTACAAGAAGTTTGTGTTGTGGTCTATTCAACCATAGTGATCAAATACCTTGAAATAATTCAATATATTTAGCCTATGCTTTTAGAAGTCCTAAAAGATAATCATGTTTAACTTTACTAAGGTTTCAGTGTTGCTTGAAAATGTTCTATAATTGACTCATTGGCCTACTAGTGCATTTCTTTTTTCTTATTAAGAAAAAAAATTTTTTTGTTTGTTTAAAAAGAGAGAGGCAATTGTGATACAGCCCAGCAGGTCCCAGGCAGATGGATCTAATCCCTGCTCTGCCACCAAGTTCTGTGATCTGGTGTGAAGAATTCACTTTGGGTTTCCCCTTTACCTTTAAAATGAGAGAATTGGGCTAGATTATCTCTACTACCTCTTCCAGTGTAGTAAACACTGTGACTCTATAATCTGGGCACTTGACATCCTCTCTGAGCTGTAAGCCCCTTGAGGGCAAGGGCTGCATGTACCCCAACTCTGTATCTCTGCAGCCCCTAGCAAAGTGCCCACCAATAGACTAGAATCAAGCCCAGCAGACCGACACCAGGTGAGGCTATTAGATGGCTATCTTCTAAGCAGATTTCCCCACAACTGCTTA
Organism: Hipposideros armiger; assembly: GCF_001890085.2. Lineage (NCBI taxonomy): Eukaryota > Metazoa > Chordata > Mammalia > Chiroptera > Hipposideridae > Hipposideros > Hipposideros armiger. Next base: position 4,932,219 of record NW_017731403.1, on the reverse strand, counting down.
GAAGATCAGGTCAGATTGCACTGATCCCTATTGTCTGGAAAGCTTCGGAATTACACAAGAAATTTTAAGATATGCATTATCATTCAGAAGCCAGTGGGGAGCAGAGGGACAGAAGACACAGAAAGGAAGACAAGAGAAGAGAGGAAGAGTTGCCCTAAACAAACCCTCTTTATTAAGGTTTCCCTTGTATCCACTAGTTAAATGAAATATCTAAATCAAAGAAAATCTCTGAGCACTCGGTAACTGGTCTCTTCTATGAACGGGAACTCAGGCAGCTTTTAAGAATATCATGGGGCCCAATTAATGTCCAGAAGCAATCATCAGAGAGCTTGAGTAGGGTAAAAAGAAGGATGGAGTTTCGTTTCTCAGCTCCTGCCTGACTCTCTGTAAGAGCCATCAGCGGACCCTGCCTAGAAGGACCAAGCCATCTTGGAAGGAAAGGCGCCAACTTAGGAGCCCAGCAATTGTCTGGTGGATCTGATTATTAGATTGCAGGTTCCACACAATATAATTAAAGGCTTATGGCCACAGCCGCACCAACGTCACACTCTTGGCTTTTTCTATGGCTGGCTGCTGGTGGATGGGGAACATGTGTTTTTCCTCCTGCCTGTGCGCATAGAAAGAGACTTGGACGGACATCCCCTTCAAAATCATTTGGCAAGCACTAATTTGGTTAAAATTATGCTTGGCAGGCTCCAGTCAAATCAAAGCCGTCTCAGAAAGGCTTGCTGACCTCTTGTACCTGTTTGGTGACTGGCCAGGAGGGGTGGGAGGACAGAAGGACAAGTTCCCCGCCTGGAAGTTCTCTCGAGGGCTTTTCCTGTAACATGGTAAAGGAGCCAAAAATTATGACAAGTAAAGAGAAGCCCACTCCTACAAGAAAAAACATTTTAGAAAAGAAAATTAAGAATTTCCTTGATAACAAAATAAAAGACGACAGAGTGCCCTAGTGGTAATTTTTTATAAAGGACAAAAATAGTAATTCTGTCTAGAAGAGATTATACATGCATTTTCTGCATAATATCACACTCAGGCTGGCATGGTTCAACATAAAAGGCAGAATGTTTTCCTAATTTCTATTATTGCCAGGTTCTTCGCTGAGTTAAAATTGCATGCTGAGTTAGATATAAAAATTATGGACTGGGTGGGAGGGCAGAGATGAGTCGGGATATAGGGAAAAGCTTTTAAAAAAAGCCCAGAAATAAAGGGCAGGGCTGAAAGGATGTATTTTTCGGTGAAGTAGCTTCTACCCCTATCAATAAATTCATTTTGGAAACATGTGATCAGGGGTGATATTCCCAACATTTAATAACCACTATGTCGTAGGCATCTACAAAGCAGATGGTCCCCAGCCAGAAGCTACCAGAATGGTTTTACAGGTGCTGTTGGTTGCACAAGCTATGCCTGTGATTAAGCTGTCAGTTCTGGGCTCTTGCTTATGAAAGTTAATTTCATTTGTAATGAAAGGGATAGAACACAGAAAAGAAAGATAAGAGAAATGCCAACACAGAAGAGAACACAGCATAAGTCCATCTAACTGCTTTCAGAATAACTCCCCGAGCCCCCTGCTCATCCAAACTTCTACTCAGGCAGAGCATGTCTTCTCCAAAACATCATGTGTTCATTCATATAATACTCTAAAGTATAAGTACCAGTGCCTAAAATAAAAGGTTGAAAATCACTGTAATAATCAATAATAATAATGACTACTTCTATGTGATTTTAGCTTCTATTGATTCTGAGTGTTATCTAGACATACAGAAATGAAATTGTACAGACATAAGAGAAAAGGAAGAAATAATTCAAACACTGTATTTTAAAAAAATGCAAGAGAAAAATAAGGCAAAAAGTGAACTTATAAAACAAGTTATCATCATCAGGACTCCATCATCATCACTGTGACCACCACTGCTATATAATATAGAACGCATTATTTGCCAGGGACAAAACTCTATGAGGTAGGTATTATTATTATTCTCATTTTCTACATGGGGAAACTGAGGCACAGAAAGATTAATCAAGTTGCTCAAAGCCCTATGCAGGCCAGTGGCAGAGTCAAAATTTGAATCCATATGGTCTGGCTCCATGTAGAATGATTGGTTAAAGTATAATGCATATTGTATTTTAAAAACTGATTACAAGGATTCTCTGGTTCAAATATGACCTTATCATGGGACTATGGGTTCATTTTGAATTCCTCTACCACTTAATCTGTTCAAGTACTTATTATTTAATTTCCCCAAGCGTCAATTTCTTCATCTGTAAAACGGGAACAACAATCCAATTAAAGTTATTGGGAGAGTTCAGTGAGTTAAAGTCTGAAAAGAAGAGAAGAGATATGTAAACCCTTCAACACAGTGCCTATTATATTGAAATGCTTCAAAAATGTTAGGAAATATTATTGTAAAAAATATAAATCTTACCAAATTACAATATAGCCTAGGGTTGCTACTTTAAGGGAGAGAATGATAATGAGAGAAAAACAGTTTTTTCCTTGAAAGGATATTTGTCAGTAGGCTCTGACACAATTTAACTCACTTAAATAAACTATTAATACAACACGCCTGCAAATTCTTTCCAATGTTTAGATCTGTGCATTAAAAACATTACTTTGCCTCTTTCAAATTGATAAATTCAGAGTGAATATTTACTTCCCAGGAAGATTGTCCCAGATTTGTTACCTTGTCAATCAATGAGATTCAATGGAGAGAAAGCACAAAAATGCTGCTAACATCATGTCATCTCACACTTTTTCATTTCTCCCCTTCCTAGTCAATAAATTTAAAACAAAAAAAAGGAATTCCATATCCATCTTCATTGGTTACTCACTTCCGTCTTTCACTCGGAGACTCAATCTGATGGTTAATGGTTTTATCCAATGGGAGGGATTTTGGCTTCACATCTTCTACAATGCTCATTGTTGGGTTGGATACCTGCTGATTCCGGGATGGATCTGAGGCCAAATAAAGAACATAAACTTAGTGCTCAGTAATGTCACTTTATTTTTTATTATTTTATTTTATTTTTTACACTGAGCCATCTGGCTGCCCGTCGGCAGCTTGCAGCTGCTCAGCTCAAGGTGCTGTGTTCAATCTTAGTTGGGGGGGCGGGGCACACAGCCCACCATCCCATATGGGTCTTGAACCAGCAACCTTGCTGCTAAGAGCACAGGCTCTCACCAGCTCAGCGGCAGCTCAGATCAGGCACAGCTCACTGGCCCATGTGGGAATCAATCGGTGATCCTGTTGATCAAAGCTCGTGCTCTTAACCAACTGAGCCACTCAGCCGACCCAGTAATGCCACTTTAATGCTTAGTAAGTCACCTTTCTTTCATGTGCTAATGTCTTTTGAGGTCTCCAGGTGATTTCATGGAGACTCTGAGCACCTGGCGGTAGGAGTTTATTCACTGTGCTGTTTAGCACAAACTACAAGAGAAGCTTGCAGCCAGCAGAGGTCATATCTGCTCCAGACAAGGAGGGGAGGTGCCTCACAGTAATTTAAACATTGGGGTTGGTCTTCTCCATCCTTACCCTGAACTAGCTGTGGGTTCATCCCACCCTGTGGGGCCCCAGCTTCGGTATCCAGCTGATCATCTTGATGGGTTCCTTTTGATACAGGGTTCTCAGAATCAGTCAAGGCCCCAGGAGTTAGGCTGTTTAAACAAACAAACAAACAAACAAACAAACAAACAAACAAACAAACAAATAAATAAATTTCAGAACAGAGATAAAAGCAACTGAACTAAAGTTATTGATTTTATCGCTTAGGGTACAGAAGTACTCATTTCAAGATGAAAAAGTAAATGGGGCTAACTAAACATTTATTTATTCATTTTATTTTAAACTAGATTTAAAATGGATTTAAAATACTCTAAAACGCTACTCGTTTTTATTATCCATCAATTTAACGAGCTTGAGACACCACCATTTCTGATGTCCTCCCCACCTCCCTATCCACAAGCAATTCAGTCTAATAAATTCAAGGGATTTCAGAGCTAACTGGACTCTCCCAGATTTTCACAAGAGAGGACTTAATTGTAGAAATTATTTGGGCCACACGGGACTTGGCAGCCCATGGTAATCCACTGGCCTTTCAGTAGCTTCTGCATGCAAAGTATGGAGAGATGGAAGAGGTTTTTAAAGGTTTCTGGTGACAAGAGGGACTGTCTAGAAAATTAGCAAAAATTCACATAAAATGCTTATTGGTGGTATTCAAATATTCCTGATGAATGGTTGTCACTTCATACAACTGGAAAGTCCTTTTAAACAGTGTCAACTGGAAACAGATGTGCTGGCCTAAGGGCTCTGCAGACTCTGGACATGGGTGCTGAGCTCCTGTATCCTACAGCTCACCCCGTCATCCAGCTGATGAGCAGAGGATTCTCGGAGCTAATCCCACCAGAAGAGCTCAGCTCTCAGTCAACCTTTCAAATTGACCAGTCTTTGAAAATGACACTTAGATAGCCTTTTGTGTCTTCAGGTCCCTCTGAGAGAGAGAGGTCTCTCTGTGTGTGTGTGTGTGTGTGTGTGTGTGTACACATGCACAGCCTGGTCCAGCATGCGCTTATCAATATTGGTCAGGTATCTCAGAGCCCCAGAGGCAAACATCTGTCTTCTGAAGAGCTTGCTGCAGGCAGAGCACTGCTAGCCTCCTGGGTTTCTGCAGGTTCCTTCTAGGTTAAGTGTGGAGTGGCATCAATAAACCCAGTGCAGCCCATAGCTACAACCATCTGATCATCTCCCATCTGATCTAGCTCTGAATGCTGATTTCTGGGTGCCGTGTTCTGATCTCTCATGGAACATACTGGAACCCATGGGTGGGGTGATTACCCACAACCAATTGTGTTTTGGTTGTGCTTTATATTATCACCCAGAGTAACTGTGGCTTCTCACAGCTCAGAGGATACTAATAGCAAAGTTCAGGGCCACAGTAAAACCATAGTTGGTAGGACCTCAGGGCATCATTTCAACCTCTGTCCCTCCGGACACATTAACCATTTCAGATGAGTGATATTTAAGTTTGGGGCTTTGAATTGACAACATGCTCCTTTAATGATAAATTCTGTCTCCCTTTATTTAAAAAAAAAGGTTTTGCCTATTTAAAAATAAGGCTATTTCTATTCAATAGCATAAGGATGCTGACTTCAGAGTTATTAGAATGTGTTTGAGCAGTATGTAATGTATTACTGGAATGATCATTTCAAAGCCGAATATGATTTGCATTAGCAATGAGTACCCTTCCTGGGAGTGAGCAGGCAGAGCCTGGTTTGGCGCATTTAGACAGACAGCCTGGTGTGGTTCCTACCTGCCCTTTTCCTCCAGTCGATCACTTTCCCTAGTCTTAACCAATAAGTCATTGTTGTCCCCCTGGAATGGTGTCTTCTGTCTTGTCTCTTGTTCTTTTCGACAGTTTTCCAGGTCCATCTTATTCTAAGGAGGGAAAACAAGGAAGACCTTGAATATAATTTTAAACACACTGGACAACACTCATCTCTGGCTATGGGATATTTGAAGCTTTTTTTCAATCACATCACCTAGAATTTAAAGAACAGTTGTCCAGATTAACTGAATAGTAACTGAGTTCCAAAGATCTGAAATAAACGTGCAAGCTACATCTCTCTCAAAATTTATCATAAAAGGGAATTGGTTGGAAAACCCACCTTTCAAAATTAAACAGTCATAGGACTGCTCATTTCAGGACAAATGGCTTTCTAGTGCCCACTAGCTATTTTTTTATTTTTATTTTTTTTAAAGATTTTTATTGGGGAATTGGGGGGTGGGAACAGTGCTGGGAAATTGGGAGAAGGGGAACAGACAAGTTGCTGTCGTT